>NC_090271.1:235023795-235326763 GCF_040414725.1 Anabrus simplex
GTAAGAGCTGTTTTCAGAACGTAATACAATTCTAAACACGTACTTCCAGAAAATAGAGAACCGCTTTCAAAAATTTGTGGTTTTTTTTTTTTTTTTTTTTTTTTGGTATTGGCTGAACTGGATGCAAGGCTAGTAGTTCTACAATCTTTGGGCCTTTCAGTCAGTTTATTAGTACAAGCACAACCAAAAGGAAGGAGTTCTTTGCTAGATAATTCATGTACGTTTAAGTACACTTACACCTCTGAAATAAGTTTAACACGTTGAGTGCCAAGCGACCCCATTTGGGTACGTGAGAGTAGTCAAGTTTTTGAACTTCACTTCCCCATATGGGGTTGTACGTTCGTCCTAAATCGAGAACTGTGCAAACCCATTTGTGTGCGCAGTAAGTATGTGTTTCGAAGCTGTATAAAGTCCCTTCCTGCCATCTACTCGTCGTCTATTTAAGTACGTGCACAGTCCATCTTCCATTCCTCAATTCCTGTTTTGGTGCGACCCCATATGGGTACGTAAAGGGTGCTCTGTAGGGTGACAAAATCATTGTCTATCTCGCTCATGGATTGTTTATGTAAGTGTGCAGTGCTGTGAGTTTCCTTTTATTTTTTAAGTCGTTCGGTAAATCGAGCAGTAAAAGACTTAGTGCAGATAGTCTGGACGAATATCGAACAAGTCGGACAATGATGATGTAGACGAAGTATATAGTTACAGTGATTTTCAAGCCAGTACACAACAAATAGCGATCTCGCACGTTCATCCACATTGATGAATTACAGTCTTAAGCATACACATCACCACTGTACTCCGGGTTTCTAAGCCAGCTGTTGCAACAATTATGACCGTCTTCAACAATATAGTCACTGGTTTCCCATTTTGCACAATCATCTCTGCTAGGTTCTCTTACTCAAAAGTTATACAAACAAAATTATATACTTATTCAATATTCCATAACTACTAATTCTCCTTATAATATTATTCTGTTACATCCTAATTTACCAAATTCACATGATTTTCACTACTTTATATAACTACATTCTATACAAAAATTTTCTAACCTAAAATTGGAAGATCATCATTTACAAACATTTTCTGATCTAAAATCGGGGATAGTACATTTTTACAGCTCCAGTATGAACAACCTAACACATCTCTCATAATCAACAGCATATAACGCGTCCCTGCAAAGGAAAAGGTAAGTATAACTGAGCGTCGGGACAGTAACTACTGTATAAGTACGACCCTATATGGGGGCGCGTGTACGTGTACAGTTCGTAATGACCAATACGACCCCATATGGGGTCACAATATTTTACCTAATACACATAATAAGTTAACCTAATATATCATAAATACATCCTCATTTCAGTGACCGTTTGCTTGGTTAAGCCTGTAAACGTTTTGGCACCAGGGCATAACTCGATGTTATTAGCTCACGGCACTAGACGGCAATCCTATGAAAATCGGTCTGGCACTCAACGTGTTAATTATGTTAAAATTTGCTATGAGGTGTCCAACAGTTTGATGGATTCTTTGTATTAAAACTGAACAACCCTACATTTAATGCTTTGATAAAATGTTACATGTAAATTGAAATGGAGAGCACCACTCATCCACATTATGGGAGATGAGTAACCGTATAAAGTAAGATACTGCCTACTGGGGTAAAGTACAGTGAGGAATGTACGAGTCTCGAGAATGCTACGGTAGCTGCAAAGGCCCTGTAGTGACCCTGGAAAGTGATGGATGACACGGCTCTGATGGAATGACAATTGATCAGCAGTTCCAAAAACTGATGAGACCAATGTCCAATACCTGAGGACGAGGAAGAAACAATACCCAGTTCCTCATGGTTAGCGTTACATCCAAAGGCTAACTGTGAGCTACCTGAAAGAAAAGCTACAGAAAGTCCAGAGGCTGTAAGCAGGCCGCCTCCCCACTGTAGAGCTAATGATCCACATGAGTAAGATGAAAATAGTCAGAGGAAATACAGGACCCAATGCTGGGAGGCAGAAGGAAGTGAAGAACTGGTAAGTAACTCCACTTTCAGTCCACAGTTTCTGATGATGATTTCCTGAACAAGCAGCAACCAAATTATCAATTGTGATAAATTCCATTAAATTTCCATATACTTAACTGTATGAGAAATTCGAACTAAAATTTAATACCAATTAACAAAATAACATAATTTTAAGCAAAAGACAACTGCTGTCATGGTGTAAAGTGCTTTCAAATAAAATATTACCAATTTTGTTTCTAGATTCATTCTGCGATAAATGTTAACATGAGTACTGACTGTCTAAAACAATCGCCAGGAAATTAGCTGCTTGTTGGTTCTTTTCATTACAAGAGAAAAGTTTCCTACCAGTTCAAATATCATGGAGAAAACTAATTGTGCACCATAATGTTTGAGGTTGAGAGGATATTGAAGTACTGTATATTGGTTACAGTCTCATAACAACCAAATAAAGATGATGATGATGCTGGGTAGATTTAGATAATTGACAGAAGTTAAGATTTAAATAACTTCTACTTCTCCTTTTTCTTTAACCCTTACACTGCGACATTCGACTTTACAGTAGTTGAATGCGATTTATTTCCTTTCACTGCTGTATTGGACTCGGGTCCACTTCCGAGGAAATAGTTCATATTTTGCTATATTACTCTAGCCCATGAACCAGAAAAACAAGTGTTTTGACTGCACAGTGTTGCCAGGTCGCTTGCTGGAGGAGTCTGATTGACTATTAAGCTCACACATTTTTTTCTACTTTTCTATTTTTTACTGCTTTAGAGTGCCATTGTTTGGAAGTGTATGTTATCAAATATGTCCAAAACATAATAGTAACATGTCATTTTGTAACTCTCAAATGAGTTCCAGGAAAAAATAAAAGTATATGAAATAACAGGCTTGCTTTATCCTGATTCTGATTCCAAGTGGGATACCGGCACTGAAGATGAAGCAAATGGAAATATACCAAATAACAGTGTTTTCCAAGATGACACTGGTAGCGATTAAAATAACTGGCATGAAGCGAGTGATGTTCGACTTGGAGATACAGTAAATCTGCAAACTGTAACTATCTTTACAAAGCAATAAGAATGGGATTATGCCATAAACCTATTTAGTTGTGGCAAGGAGCTATCCATTGATGAAACTATGCTCCACTTCAAAGGGAGCATATATTTCAAGCAGCAAAACTATCAGCTAAATGGAGCATAAAATTCTGGTTATTGTTGTGATAGCAATATGGGATATGCTCCAGTTCAATGTGTATACGGGGAAAGACATGCATGTAGATACAACTTCTGAGGACAACTTAGGTGTAAGAGTTGTAAAAACATTGTCAAAAGATTTTGAACATCAAGGACATATTATATTCATTGATAGTTTTTATTCAGCAATCTATTCAGATATCTCCAAAATAATGGCATTGGGGCATGTAATATGGTACGTATCAACAGGAAAGGGCTTCCAGCACCTATGAAGACTGCCAAAATGAAAAGAGGTGAATTGCCTGGAGTATGAATATACTAACATGCACAAGGCAACATATGGGAAGAGTGAAAATGTTATCTACAGTAGGAAATGCCGGAGTTACTGAAATAGAAGTAAACTCCAAAAGTGGAAAATGAGTCTAATGTGCAAGTTGGTTACAATAAGTACATAGGTGGAGTTGACCACTTTGATTGCTACTGTTCAACTTACCCATTTAGCAGAAAGACTGCAAAATGGTATCATATAATCTAGCATTTCATTATCGAAATAGCAACCTTGAATGGTCACACACAAAATCTTACCAAGAAACTCACTCACTGCATGTTCCAGCAATTTGTAATTAATAGACTGCTTGAAGGGTTTGAAATAAAAAGATTATCCAGTAAGAGGGGACGTCGTTTCCCTAACCTGCTCGAAATAAGACAAAGTGTTCAAGAACAAAGAGCACAAACTGAATTGTCAAAAAAATAGCAAGGGTGGCTGTAAGCAGAAAGGGTGGCTGTAAGCAGAAGCAAAACACTTACTTACTTCTGTGCTCGTTGTCCCAACAAGCCTCCTCTGTGTGTCAATGGTTGTTTTGGGAAATAACTACACTCGGAAAGTGTTGTGTAGTGAAACAATGCCTTTCTGTATTTATGCACCGGTACTGTAGATCTATGTGTACGTATAACAATTGTATATAGTATTCTAATCTGCTCTCACCACACATAACAGATGTTGTTGTAGATCATGAATTACAGTACAATTCACCATTCATAGTTAACAATGGCCATTATTTACTCTGGTGTGTTCCTATTTCCCATTGGAACATGCATAGCACATAAAAGACCTGAACTGAAAATGTTCATTTTTTGCCTCATACACTCAACTCTCGATTAAGCACGATAATGTAGGGTTAGGGCTTCCCGGATAAGTAAAATCGCGGTTAACCTGCAAAAAGTTAAAAGCAGAACAGGCGTACTGAAAGTATAGTTAAAATGATAAATGATTCTACTTTATTGTTTTTTTAGTAACTTACCCAACACGTTGCAATAAAAGTAGCACTTAGCACAATTAATAAATGGAAAAAATAAACAGCACTTTTTGTTAAAACTAAGAAGGCAAAGAAAAATATTGAGACTACCTAACTTTACAGTTTATGAAAATAATCAGTCATGGTTTTCTGCTTTCGTGCCAAGAAAAACTTTTTCTTTACTTTGCTTCTCAATTTTCTCAAAACAAGTTTTTCGGTAATGAGAGCATCATCCTGGCCCTTGATGTACTCCAGCAATGACTTGACAATTGCCAAGGCAGCCCCATGCATAACCGTTTGTTGTGCTTGTGCAGCACGAGCAGCTGTTTTCCTCTCCTCATCACTTTCACTTCCTGCTCCCTCCCTACCCTTTACTTTGTCAACAATCTGTTCGTCTGTCAGCTCTTCGTAGCCTTGGTCGTTCTGGTCACAATCGAACCACTGATGAATATTGTCTTTGTCAACTTCCTTAGTGGTTAAGCCGCAACACAGCTGATCTGATTACGGTGAATTGAGAGTTGAGTGAAATGTTATTCTTTTGTGAATGAGTCAATAAATAATTACACAGCATAAGGGTTAATAATCACAAGGATTTTGTCATTCTTCCATTATTTTCACATCAGAAATATAAATAGGAGATTTACTGTTAAAACAAAATACAATTTGAAATACATATCAGAATTTTCATTTCCTTAGAATGAAATACAAGTCAGTCATGTAAGTCTGTTCAATATCTAATAAACATTCTACTTTCAATGAGTATCTAGAAGAGTCGAACAATATATAACAATTCAGCTACAGAGAGCAGCACTGGGGAACCATAAGGACCCCACCTACTTAAATCTCGTCTCCGAATGATGGCCATTAAAAGAAAATATAAAAATATTCAATATTTACAATTAAGATACAATGTCTGAATATTGATTGACAGGTCTATTCAACAGGCAGCACAACTTAATACTGTTTACAAAACCATAAATATAAAAGTAAATTTCAAAAAAGATCCATGAAAATTACACTCTTAAATTTGTTTACACTCTTCTATGTACACTTTCTTCCTATTACATATACAATCAACTGTGATAAAACCTGCCAAAATTATGAGTCAACATCTGTAGAAAGAAATATCATTTATGGGCACAAAATAAATAACAAGATTGCATAATCTGTGGTCATTTGACAAGGCCAACACCCAAGTGCTATAATACAATATTTACAACCAGGAGTAACAGTACTGTACATGTAATTACCAAATCTAATGCTATATACAAGCACTATTGCTTCTGATTAAAAATCTCACATTGCCTTCAGTCCTCATAATTATAATTTCATAAGAGCTTTTCTATATACTGATATGATTTTATTACTATCGTACTTCCTACAGGAAAGATGTCTAATTCTAGTGGTAAATACAGTCAATACATCTAGAACATTTTAGCAAAACTGGCAGTGGCTGAAGGTAATCAAGTTTTCATGAGGGTCTATATTTTCTAGTTACCGGGCGAGTTAGCCGTGCGGTTAGGGGCGCGCAGCTGCGAGCTTGCATCCGGGAGATAGTGGGTTCGAACCTCACTGTTGGCAGCCCTGAAGATGGTTTTCCGTGGTTTCCCATTTTCACACCAGGCAAATGCTGGTGACTGTACCTTAATTAAGGCCACGGCTGCTTCCTTCCCACTTCTAGGCCTTTCCTCTCCCATCATCGCCATAAGACTTATCTGTGTCGGTGCGACGTAAAGCCAATTGCACATTCTCTAGTAACCCTCAAGTCTCTATATGAATCAAACAAAACAAATCCCATGGCACTACAGTTCTCTCAGGTTAGCATAAACTGTCCTTGTTGTGCCCGAACCACCTCAATCTGCACATGATGACCCGACCTAACAATGATGTCTCAAGCCCAGCTTTCCTTAACCTCCATCAAATTCTTCAAGTATCTTAAGGGACCTCCGTGATTCTAACATGTCGAACAGTAAATTAAGTTAATCATATCTTCTTGCTGCTAAGGAAGTAGTATGGTACTTGTATTTGTGTGTTCCGATCTGATTTTTTTCCTGATTATGTTTGGAAATTTTCCTTAAAATACAATGTACGGGATATTGAAAGAACATTCAATACAAGAAAATAATTAAGACAAAAGATTATGTCCCCTGTCAGGATTCAAGTAATGACCATAAGCTTTGAATTGAAAATGTTTTGAGCAGCACATCATAATGTGTGATGAGATGATGATTGATCTGTAATTTTAAAGTTTGAGAATGGGAGAGATATGGTGTAACCCATCTTAGGAGTATCTGTGGGCTCAATTTTTACTGATGATCCATTTAATCCAACAAGGGTGAAAGCAAATTCTAACCATTTTCCAATAGTGTCTCAACTTCTGAGAAGTGGGAGACAACAAACGGTACCTATCACGTCACGTCTCCTCTCCAATATTCCTTGGCCAATGTGTGTTGCTCCTTTCCAACCTCAATGGCACAATACAAGGTTAGCAAGAACTTCCAGGTTTTAAATATTACTGTCTTTTATGACCCTACTTTAAGAAAATCTTACTTTTCTCCAAGGTTGGAAAAAATATTCTTCGGTTCACGGTGCCTTGTTGAAATTAAAGTTTTACAACATTTTCTGGAATGATTAATTTCATTTCTTTAAATGGTCCAGCTGCAGGATTACCAATCTCTACCAAGCTGAAATAAAGAGAGAGAGCTCTTAAAGGGAGAATAAGTTCCACCTTGTCAACTGCCTTACCAGCAATAGTAGAATCAGGCAATGTGACACACACAGACATTGCATGTAGAACATGTGTGGCACAACATCTCAAGACAACAATGGTACAACCATGAAAGTTCTTCCAACGCAGCACAAAGGTAAGGTAGCTACTGCAGGCATTTTTGAGGCAATGATGAATGATTATGGATTACCAGAATAAAACTGACAAAAACCTGCCTCTAAAACATCATTTGCAAGCAATTTAGAGATTCAGATTTTATACAGAGGGTCTTCACCGATAGATACTGAATCCTATACCGTATTTCTCACATCAGAATGAGTGTGGGTAACAGATGTCCACATGATAAAATGAGGTCATTGGGGCCCAAGGGAGGACATAAAGAGCTCTAACCCAGACTCTACTGGCCATTAATCACAAAGATATGACATTGTGTTCATTCTTTATATATGTTCCTCACCTCTTTTCTAGCTTCCTATTTTAAGTTTACATTCATTCACTTGTTTTTACTATTCCATTCTATGTCAACAACATGCAAACAACTTCATTATAGATTGTTACATCTTTCAATGTTCAGCCTGTGAATTAACTAACCCTCTATTTGTAAAAAGCTCTGCAGCCTTTTTCAGTTCCACACCCTACTTCTCCTATACATCATGTCCTCACATGACCCCACAACTAATGTCCATATTTGTCTCCAACTTAGCCATTCTTCATCACCTGTTTGCTACTTTCGTGTCTGTTGCTTCTATCTTGTACAGCAAAGTTGGTGTGATAGTTTCGTTCGACCGTTCACTTTTTCCTTAGAGAATACCACAACTGTGTCAGCTTTGCTGGACCTTCATTCACCATCCTGGGAGCACACACTTGAAATGATCCACCTATTCCAGTTCTGTATTCCTGACCTCACATTCAATCCTCTTAGGATTCTTCCCTACTGACATCTTAGCATACCCCACAACAAGGTAAAGTTCAAAGTGCATAGATTCCAGCTATTGAGTCTTTATGGCTTAGAAAGAAACAGTGGAATAGTGACTAGAAGAAGATATACATGACCAATCTCAGTATCCTGCATTCTTAAAAAAAAAAAAAACAGGCTGAAGAAACTGCATTCTTCAGATCACAACCACATTACCACATTATACTACTTTAGTTACACAACACATATGGGGGAGGGGGGGAAGTAGGTGTGAGAAATTGAGGAATAGACTCTAAAATTTGCCTCCCATCAGATAAAAACAAGTAGCAGCCTAAATGGTGACCAATCAAAAATGTTTTTAACACGATAGCTGAGTTAGAATCATAGCATTTAGCAGCTTCAACAGTATTTTCATTTACAACTTCAGGGGGTGGCCAAAGTCTATACTGGATTTTCATGCGACCATCGAAACAATCTGATCTTCATTAATGTCAGATACCTCATACAACCAAGTGCCTGCCTGGTGGCCATGATCGTAAAGGTGTTGAAGTCTAAATGGTCTGACACCGAGGTTAGCTGGTTCGAGGCCCATTGGTCGAAAAATTTCACAATCAGAATGTTGGCCGGCAGGGTAGGGGAGGTGGTGGTATACAATTTCTAATCACTAGATTGTGCGCCAAAAGCCTGGATTAAATTCCAAACCTCTCCGCAATGCTCATATGGAGTGAGGGCATATGATGATGGTGGTGATTCGTCCATTGGAAGGGGGCGTTAAGTCTAGAGCAGATCCCTTGGTGCTATTTGACAGGAGTAGGCTATGTGCTGGCACCAGGTTTCGCCTTCTCCCTTCCTACTATCATTTATCACGTCATGGAAAAAGGCCAACTACCAACTGCGCCATTTATATATGAGAGTGGCAGCCCACGGACTACTCACCGAATATGTTCAACCAAGGGAAACCACAGCCCCACCGACAGATGTCTGTGCACCATATGTGGAGGACCATGCAACACTTATCATATCACCGAGTGCAAAAACAGGACACTGACTTTGCCACACTATGCAAATGATGCTAATTTCATTTAATTAATTAATACCTTGTACACAGTGTGTTTAAGAAAATTATATTATTATTATTTATCACGTCATTCATTTCATCTCATCAACTCCTCTGATGAGGTTGACGTCAGGAAGGGCATCAAGTCATTAAAACCCGCCACGATACATTCATCTCACCTCATATCCGACCCCGTAGAGAAACGGGACAAGGGTTGGACAAACAAACCTCATACAACCAAGTCAACATTATTCCAGATCCTAATACCAAATACACGGCGATCAAGACAGTAATAATGAGTTGGGGAAAAGGAAGAGAAAATCTTTGATTGGTAAGAGAGAACTGAACAGTAGCGGCGATTGGAGGAAAGGGGGGGGGGGGCGAAGGGGGGCAGTCACCACCCCCTACTTTTTTGAGAAAACATTGCATTTTTATTCCATTTTAGCTGCCCAAAACTACGAATGAGAGGAATTATAGAAAAAAAGCTATTTGTACAAGCCCTATTTGTCAATCAATTAATTCCTTCCTTTATTTCTTTAATTATTAACAAACCCAGGTACTTTTTGTTGTCTGTAAATTCCCCCTGCCACAACTTCTAATTCCCAATCCCCACTACTGGAACTGGAGGTGGCAAAGAATTTTTACTGTCACAAGATAGAAAATATTTTTTGCTATGGGCTTTACGTCGCACCGACACAGATAGGTCTTATGGCGACGATGGGATTGGAAAGGCTTAGGAGTTGGAAGGAAGCGGCCGTGGCCTTAATTAAGGTACAGCCCCAGCATTTGCCTGGTGTGAAAATGGGAAACCACGGAAAACCATCTTCAGGGCTGCCGATAGTGGGATTCGAACCTACTATCTCCCGGATGCAAGCTCACAGCCGCACGCCTCTACGCGCACGGCCAACTCGCCCGGTAGATAGAAAATAGAAAATGAAATCATTGCAAGAATTAGAAAGGAATGAGGATTCAACTACTGGACAATAAATAGGACAGAAAGAAGCCAAATACAGGCAGAGATGAAATTGTTAAGAAGCTGTTAAAGGAAAACTACAAGAGGTAGTGTACCAAATGACGACATCAGGAGTGTTGTGAGAGTAGAAGCTCTCTAGCCCAGAATAGACAGACAAATGGTAAAATGGTACGAACACATGACGGGGAGTGGGGAAGGGAGAATCCCAAGACCACGACCTCGAGGTTGACTAAGGATGCAGCAATGGAAAACGCATGAAGAGTGAAATCTGACCCAGGCAGCTGAAAAAGGGCAGCAACAATATCCACCCCTCTGTAGTGGTTAACATTTAGCTAACTTCATTAACATCAGTAAATTCAGCAATTGTTTCATCAAATAAAAAGTAACCTACAACACACATACACACATATCACTCTCCCATTCTATTTGCTTGATTCTTTCTATCTCTGCTGACAAGTGCCAGAATGTAAATTGAACAGCTCATCGCACAACATGTCAAACTTTGAACCATCTTCAGATAAAAGTTTGTCTGTCATGCAAGGTCTCTCAGCAGATCATACACTACTTCAGTTATATAATGTGCTAAGAAAATTGCCTTCAAAAGTTAAGTGTCGAGGCCAAGTCCAAGGAAACCAGACTGCAAGGATGATGGATCAACATGGTGAACGGCCCCTTATAGCAACCACAGTGACGACTTTGCCGAGAGAATAATGGCTTAAAAACATATTGGGACATCAGTCAGTGTATCTGTCTCTCTAACAATTTCATATGCAATAACAGGTACATTCTACTTGGCAAGTCAACTGTTATTCATTTAAACTTTTTCAGACAGTTTATCACTCCAAAATAAAAATATGGAAAAGAAAATTATTTCGTCTTCAAGGTAAGTATCTTATTTCAAAGCAACAATCTCCTAGCATTTATTTCAACATTTCAAGGATTAATCCCCCTTCAATCTTATTCATTACCATCTTATACTTCCAGACAACAAAGAATGTCAACTCTTGTTACACTACTAAGATTTACCTTCTTATGGGCTACATAAAATAATCTGGCGAATTATATAATAAGTACTGTACTTATTCGTGTAATAGACATTGTCACGTAATGGATGCACCCCTTAACATTTTTGGGGAAAACTTTCCTCACTTAATGGACACACTCCATTTTCAACAGAAACTGTCTTAGTAAGTTTAAAACTAGATGGATTGCAATATATAATAACAGCTAGTAAATGGAGATCAATGGCTGTAGACTGTGCTAACTACACTAAACCTAATACTAGTCAACGTCAATACTGGACATTCTGTGGTGAGAAAATAATCGAGTGTGATGTTGCTCAGCAAGAAGTCCATGGTTTGAGTGCCTTTCAACTGATTTTT
Source organism: Anabrus simplex (assembly GCF_040414725.1). Lineage (NCBI taxonomy): Eukaryota > Metazoa > Arthropoda > Insecta > Orthoptera > Tettigoniidae > Anabrus > Anabrus simplex. The sequence continues at coordinate 235,035,351 of NC_090271.1, forward strand.
ATATATATGCTTCCTTTCACATTATTAAATCTGCTACACTGGTTCTTATTATAGCCCAGAAAAAATTCTTTAGTAAACAACAGTTAAGCACATTGTAAATGTTCATGCCGATTAAAAAAAAGGGAAACAAAGGAAAATAAAGGAATGACCTGCCTCATGGTTGTGGAGTTATAACTCCAGTACGTAGTAATTACCTCATAAAGAGTATTATTATTATTATTATTATTAATAATAATAATAATAATAATAATAATAATAATAATGGCTTTACACCTCACCAACTACTTTTACAGTTTTCTGTGACACCTAGGTGCCAGAATTTAGTCCCACAGCAGTTCTTTTATGTGCCAGCAAATCTAACGACACATGGCTGATGTATTGGAGCACCTTCAAATACCATTGGATTGAGCCAGGATCAAATTTGCCAAGTTGGAATCAGAAGGCCAGTGCCTCAACTGTCTGAGCCACTCAGCCCAACATCAAGAGTACCAGGAAGTCAAACGTCTCTCAACCAGATTATTTCTTGGCATGTGAGATCAAGGTCTCTAGAGGCTCTGGTCACTTTAAATGTGCTCAAAGCTACAGCTTGAAGGTGATGAAGTGTGGATAACAAAAAAGGAACACATAAAATAACTTCTGAAATGACCTAAGAAAATTTCAAGTAAGTAGGAAAACACTGATGAAAAGTATCCTCAAAGATATATAAATTAACTGTTTTATTTCTGTAGTGATGACTACTTTTAATCAAGGAGTTAGGAATGTCTACGATGCACTAAAATAACATCATCAGATTTATATGCCACCAGTCTAAATGTACAATCATCAGGCATTCTGGTGTATAATACTGTAGTTAATACATACAGATATTACCATATTAACATGTCAAACCTTCAACAGAAGAACAAAATTGTCATGAAGGTAAACTCTTCAGTATCTCTACAGAAATGCACTGTTGTTATTTATTCACAAAGAAAGTTAATTCCTCTAGCTCGGCCTTTTAGAAGATACCCTCTCTCTTCATAGTTTGTTTCAGTGTTTTGTGCATGACGGTTACGGACTGCTGAGTTGACTATAACGTCAATTTTTAAAAAACTTTCAAAATTTCCCATGAGTGCTGGAAGATATAGGCCTCTATTTCTTATGGCTACTGGTTTCCTTGGAAATTGTCTTACTTTCTATTATTTCTAAATTTGGTGGTACTTTAACAAAAGAATGAAGTTGCAAGAATCAGCTGCAAGCTTAGAGTGCATGGCAGTGCCACTGCCACATTCACATGTTAAATGAAGTGATTGTCCAGTATTGGCATTGTACAGTATTTGACTACACTTTCAGCAAAGGATAGAAATTATTTATATAGCATGTGTGGTAAGGGGGATGACAATGTGCAGTACTTTCAGAGAGTAAATAGTATTTATTGCAGATAATGATAAATGAAGGACGGAGTAGTGATGTTCAAATTCAAGACTGAAAACAACAATGCTTGAAGATTCTAATCACGACTGATGTGAATCTGTGACAGACAATGATAGTGATACTGACTTAGGTTAAGTCTAAGTGTTAATAGCAAAAAAAAAAAACAAAAAAAAAAAAAAAAAAAGTATGGCTTTTAGTGCCGGGAGTGTCTGAGGACATGTTCGGCTCGCCAGGTGCAGGTCTGTTGATTTGACCCCGTAGGCGACCTGCGCGTCATGATGAGAATGAAATGATGATGAAGACGACACATACACTCAGCCCCCGTGCCAGCAAAATTAACCAATGATGGTTAAAATTCCCGACTGTGACAGGAATCAAACCCGGGACCCCTGTGACCGAAGGCCAGCATGCTAACCATTTATCCATGGAACCGGACTTAATAGTAACAACAAAATGTTACTGATAATTTATTTCCACTTTTAAGTTCCCATATGTCATCTGTGTTTCGTTACGCTGCCCAGCTGACTGATGCTAGTTTTGATTGATCATAGCGAGACTATCTTTACATCGTTTGCAGACATCATTAGTTTGCTATATCGTTATTGACGCTATCGATAATTACACATTGAAGATGGTTCATGTTTTAATATGTTAAAATGTTTTCATCAGAAATTTTTCTTCACATAAATGACACACCGTGGATTTTTGTTACATAACTGTGGGAGAGGGGTGGATGCATCTATTACATGGTTAAGTACTGTAATCCAAATATATCATAAATCAAATTATCCCCCAAAGGCCAGGTCCTCCATCATTAGGACATCGTTAAGTACATTAATGAGACATTTGGTGTTGTATCCTAAGATACTGTGGAGTATACATAGTCCTAAGGAATCCATGACCAAGCGGAAGACTGACAACAAGCAACTACATAAAGCCAAGTTAACAATACTCGATACATTTTTTACATCTCAATTTTGTACTCAAGTACATTTTCTTTTCGGCATACAAACTTCCATACATCTTTTTCCAGATGATTACATCTGAAAAAAGTCATAATACTGCCCATACACACAGAGAAAATCAAAATACTGCTTGTCATAAAGGCCTGGCAAGTTCTTGGTTAGGTCTCTTTGACACACACAAACAACAACAAAAAAAAACTTGACGTAAATGAGAAATAGTGACTAGTGTAATAGTTCAGCAGCAATGAGATGAGAAGTTTTTGACAGCCAAATCCTTCAACTACTAACAGGTTATTTATATCACAATATGCCCATAAATCTATGCTGAATGATCTGAAGGGAAGTCTAAATGTGTTAAGTCCATATGAATTTGTGCTAATTAGGAAAAGGATAATTATCTTAAAAGATGACAGTAAATATATCGTATCAAGAGAGAATCACAGTTATTCAGGCAGTACTTTTAACTTCAGTTGTGCATGAGTTGAAGGAATGAGATCAAATTGTAAGTACTGATAATATTCTTTAACTCTCTGAAGAAGATAACACAGTCTAAGGATGGACAATAACATGAGCTATCATCAATTAAATGCTATTAAATAAATTCAGATCTGTCAACCTCTTCATGATCTGTTCTACATCCTAAATAGTACTGACCATCTACCATGAGACTGCTCACTATAAATGATGGGAGTATGGGCAGCTTCAAGTTAGATTATTTTGCAGGAATACTGGAAATATTTTTCATTAAAGATAGTAAAATTAGCTTGCCACAAAGCATCATACATGATGAGCAATCATTTGGTCATATGGCAGTAATTAAATAGGAACCTTTCAATATACAGACCTACCAACGACATACAGTAGTGTATTCTTATACTTCTGGCAAGTTCATTTCCATATCATTCATTAAATAAGCAATGAAATATATTGACATTTTTTTAATCAATTATGGATGATTTGTACTTTAAAATATTGCCATTCTTTTCCTTTCTGTACAGCATTATAAATAAAGAGGAACCTCGATTAATCATTCCTGTAGTAGAGACTTTTCCATATTTTGCAGACAAGGATATATATTAATTTATTACTTTCCAATTTGTGTGATTAGCTCAGTAGCTTCCCACATTTTGATCCTGGGCTCAAGTTTCATCTCAAAAATCAAGAAGGCCATCCAGCCTTAAACTAACCAAGATGAGCCTGGGTGGCACCAGCAACCCTGAAAATTACTGCTGAAGAAAGCTTCTCTTTATGGGCTGCCATTAGGACAAAGCATACCGTATCAAGAAGTCCGCAATAAAGTACATGATTATGGTTTCTGAGAAAATAATATTTACAGTGTGTTTTAGAAATCTATCGTACAAGATGATTTCTTAAAAACTGTATCAATATTGTTAAAGTATCAATATCATGGATTATTAACCTAGAAATCTCATTTCTAACTATCAATTTATTCTAGCTAACTGTAACATAACAATACATTTACATATTATGTAATCTACACTATTCTTTAATATACTTATCAGAGTATACCGAGTCTATTGCCTACCTTTGTTGCAAGGCAGTACTTTTTTTTTAAACGGTACTCAAATTATCATTTGAAGCTAAGAACAGACATTATTCATATAGACTAGGGTTGTCTGATGAGAAGTCACGTGGATGTGGGGTAAGAGGTGAGAGGAATAAGCATGGTTGCAATGCATGCACCTATCTCAATATTCAACAACATCTGTTCCGTCCGTGGTGAACCTTGCAAACTGAGGTGTTGTCGTGAAATTTCAAAGTGGCAGTGCAATCGTACCTTAGTTACACATTTACTGTAGGTACTGCACAATGAACAGTTGGATAATGAATATGCATCAATTCAGAGAGCTCTGTCACTACTGATGTTTGTAGCTACGAGTGTTACTCGTGCCGGACCTACAAGCAGTCGCAACTTCTCATGAGACGCAGATGGTAACTCAGATGACTGCTGTTTTAAGAGGCCAACTATGGAGATCATTGTTTGGAGGTAGGAAGTTCAATTTCTTGAGGACAATACTGAACAGCCACACAGAGTGAATCGAGAGAAGAACGGTATATAGGGTACTATTCCAAAAGTTTTAGCTGATACTTGTAAACTGTATAAAATGAATCATAATTTAATATCATATATACAGCAAACTCTTGACTATCCAGGTTAATGCAGACCTGAGATTCCATGGATAAAAAAAAAACAAACATGGATAATCCAAAATACAGTACATTTACTTATTTACAAATCATGCTACATTTCACATCTGAAAGCCCATTATATTACTTATGTGCAGCTTGCCACAAACTGGCAACTTATTTACAAAATTACATTCACTGTGTTTTGTATGACTTGCCTTCAGTTCAGTTGCAGGAAATAATCGTTCAATTCTTTTGTTTTTCATTCACATTTTTCATGATGACAGTCCTCATTTTCCGGAGAGTCAATACATTGGTACAGTCAAACGAATATTGTCCTGTACAGTCTAGTAACAGATCAACGCATTTCAGTGTGTGTGTTATGTAGCTGCTCAGAGAGGCAATGCTATTTAACCACTCGTGAATGTATTCGTCACCTGCGTCTTCACAACCAGAAAAGGTACAGACAGGAAATTGGCTGCAGACATGTTAAGAGGTTAGAGTCATGCCACTCACCTAAAGATTAAATGGGAAACAGGAAATATTTCAAGGACAAATGACAGTAAGAATGATGCCCCTAGCATTTTCCGATGTAAAGCATGAATTACATGCACAATAATGCATTCTGAACGAAAACTACTTATAACAGAATACAGTACTTCAGGCTATGGTTTTTTATTTTTTAAATTGCCAAGCTATGTACAGATAATCCTCAAACCGGATAATCGGGCGTATGCTGTAGTTATAACTAAATTGAAAATTTCAACGTCATAAATGCCAAACCACTTACACCAGCAATAGTTAGGAATTCCTATGATAATCTAATGCTGAAATGCATACTTTCAATTTATGTAACTTTTTATAAATTTTCGTCAACGTCTTGTGAGAAGAAGTTGAGTAAAATTCATCCCCCTCCAATATCATTTCATAAAGTATTCTAGGGGAACAAAGAAAATATACTGTCAATATTTTAAGCCAGTACCAAGTTCATATCAACATGGGATCACCTATCTCATGACAACTACCCCACTTTGTATTTTGTCATTCTTCCTTTGTTTTTTGTTTTTTAAGAATTTTTATGCAGTTACTGGATAATATTCACTCTGGTACTTGACAAATACAAAGAGGCTGCAAAAAAAGAAGAAGAAGAAAGACCAATTTAATCAAGATGTCTTGTTTTAACTTTTTAAGTCTACGACCACTTGCAACATTAATACCCGAGTTCAGTATGTAATCATGTTCTTGTTCTATTTTTTTTATTATTTTTTTTTTTGTCCAATTTCACCTGAAAGACTTACTTTATTTTTGAACTAGTTTTCTAGCCTGTTTTTGACGAGAAATTTTTCGATACATACATATGTCTTCATTATAGACCATTATACCTTTCAACATTCAGTCTGCAAGCCTCTGTGAATTTACTAACTGCTGTCACAATTCTCTATTTGTAACTAGCCTATGGCCTCGTTTAGTTCTATACCTCTCATCTTTAAGTCATTAAACTGAGTCTAATCACCGTGATCTTGGTCTCCATCTACTTCTCTTACCCTCCATAACAGAGTCCATTTTTCTCCTAGGTAACACCTATCCTCCTCCATTCACCTCATAAGACTCCACCAACAAAGCTGTTTTGTGTGTACAGCTTTATCCATTGAATTCATTCCTAACTTAGCCTTTGTCTCCTCATTCCAAGAACCCTTCTGCCATTGTTCCCACCTGCTTGTACAAGCAATCATTCTCGCTACTTTCATGTCTATTATTTCTAACTTATGAATAAGATAATCTGAGCCCACCCAGCCTTCACTCCTGAGAAGCAATGTTTGTCTCAAAACAGTTTCATCCGGAAGCTGACTTTCTTCTTACAGAATACTGATGATTGCAACTGCAAGCTCACTTCATTAGGTTTGCTGCACCTTGATTCAATCTCACAATACTACCATCCTGATAGAAAAACATCCTAAATACTTGAAATAATCTACCTGTTCCCGCTTTGTATCCCCAATCTGATATTCATTATCTTAGATTTCTTGCCTACTGACATAAATTTAATCTTGAAAAGGCTAATTTTGATATCATACTCATTACACTTATTTTCAGGTTCAAAGATAATAAACTCTAGGCTTTAGGCACAATCTGCTATTAAGACCAAGTCGTCAGCATAGGCCAAACCACTTACAACATTCTCACCTAACTGAATCCCTCCCTGCCACTTTATACTCTTCAGCAGATGATCCATGTAAACTATAAACAACAATAGTGAAAGAGTATAGCCTTGTCTAACCTCTGTAAGTACCTTGAACCAAGAACTCATTCTACCATCAATTCTCACTGCAGCCCAAATGTCAGCATGAATGCCTTTGATTGATTTTAATAATCTACTTTTAATCCCATAGTACCCCAGTAAGGTGAACATCTTTTCCCTCGGTACTCTGTTATAGGCCTAAGCCTTCTCTAGATCTACAAAACATAAATATGACAGACTATTCCTCTCGTAGCATTTTTCAGTTACCTGGTGCATACTGAAAATCTAATCCTGACAGCCCCTCTGTGGTCTGAAACCACACTGGTTTTCATCCAACTTACTGTCAACCACTGATCGCAACCTCATTTTTTTTTAATGCCTTGCTTAGTATACTGATCATTGAAATAACTCGATAGTTGTTGCAATCCTTCCTGTTTCCTTGCTCACATATAGGTGCAATTACTACTTTCACCCAATCAGAAGGTACCTTACTAACATTCCATGCTAATCTTATTACTCTATGAAACCATTTCATCCCTGCCTTCCCAATATATTTCACCATTTCAGGTCTAATTTAATCTATTCCTGCTGCTTTATGACAATGGAGTTTATTTACCATCCTTTCCACTTCCTCAAGCATAATTTTACCAACATCATTGTCCTGCTAATGAGCTCAGTTGTTTGCGATGTCACCAGAAAGATTTCCTTTTACGGTGAGAAGATTTCCAAAATATTCCTTCTATCTTTCTGATGATTCCCTGGAATCTATGAGTTCATCTGATTTACCCACAGCATTTTTCATTTACTTTTTCCCCTCCCTTTCTAATATTCTTTATTACTGTCCAGAAAGGTTACCCTGCTCCTTGACCTAGCTTTTCCTAGGTTATTACTAAAATCTCTCAAGATTTCTTCTTGAATTCAACAACTATTTGTTTTGCTCTGTTTCTTTCATCTATGTACAATTCCTTGTCTGCATCAGTCCTTGTTTGGAGCCATTTCTGATACGCTTCTTTTTACACTTAAAACCTGCTGTCACTTCATCATTCCACCAAGTTGTTCACTTTTTCACATGTTTACACATAGGTGTTCCTAGGGATTCCCTTACTCTTTCTACTACAGCATCTCTGTATGCTACCCATTCTCGTTCTATACCCTGAACCTGCTTACTGTCCATTTTTTGGAACTTCTCACTAACCATATCCAACTATTTCTAATTTCCTCGTCCTGGAGAATTTCTACCTTTATTTGTCTGCAGACAAATTTCACTTTATCTACGCTAGGCCTAGAAATACTTAGTTCACTATGGATCAGACAGTGATCTATATAATTGAAAAATGCCCAGAAAACCTGTACATTCGTAAGAGAATTCCTGAATTCAAAGTCGGTTGATATAGTCTATTATGGATGTGGTGCCCCTACCCTCCCATGCATAGCGGAAAATAGCCTTATGTTTGAATAATGTATCCATAACTGTTAATCCTATACTAGCACTGAAATCCAGCAAACACTTCCCATTCTTATTATCTTCCCCACATTTAACAATCAGCCTTCTGTACCCTTGAGTTCTATTTCTAACTCTCGCATTGAAATTGCTGATTAGCACTATCCTGTCCTTGCTGTTGACTCTCACAACAGCTGCCTCTGTGGATGAGTGATAGAGTGTCGGCCTCCGGATCCCAAGAAAGCGGGTTCAAACCCAGCAGAGTTAGTCGGATTTTTTAAGGGCGGAAAAAAGTCCATTCGACACTCCATGTTGTACCATGTCAGCATGTAAAAGATCTCTGGTGACACATTGTGTTCACCCGACAAAATTCATTAAATCTCAGCCATAGACGCCCAAGAGAGTTCGGTTTACTTGGTCTGCCATCTAGTGGACCTATAGTAAAACGGAATGTTGAAATTGACGAGCAGAAAGCCAGATGGCGTCAAATTGAAATGTCTGCACATGGTAGCTGAGTCCACACAATTATGATTATTATCAGTATTATTATTATTATTATTATTATTATTATTATTATTATTATTATTATTATTATTATTATTATTATTATTATTATTATTATTACTACTACTCTGACAATGTCATTCAACCGCTTCATAAGACTTGTTGACTTCATATTACAGCAAATAAAAAGCCGAAAATCACCTCACCAAAAGATCACTAAGTTTCTGCAAGATGCTCCTAATAAGCCTCACAAGCCAGCCAAATGGCAGTCATCTTCTACCTCTTCCATTCCTTACGCCAAACGTGGTGTTGTCATGGTATATGGTAACACTGAGAAATCATACACCATCACCTGTAAGTTTATGCTTGGCTCTTTTCTCTCACAAGCCTGCACTGTCCCCTCCTCTCTTGACTTAAATCAGAGTGGCTTTTTATTGTTCTTGTTTGCATAGTCAGTGATGCATTTACAAACCATGAAGTGTTGTCATCATCATCATCATCATCCTCCTCCTCCTCCTCCTCCTCCTCCTCCTCCTCCTCTGTCTCCAGTCGCTTGGTTGCAGTACAGAAGCGCTCTCCATTTTTGTCTATCCAGGTACATTTCTTCCTTCTCAACTGGTGCCATTCCACTCCTCTTCCTTCCACATTCTGCTTTACTTGACTGATCCACCGCCTCTTTGGTCTGCCTCAAGGTCTTGTCATCCAGTTCCTTTTCAAGCCATTTTCTTGCTGTTCACATTTGATCCATCCTTGATGTTCTTATATTTTTACTTAGCATTTTTACTTATGTATTATGATGGACCTCTTCATTCCAGATCTTATCTCTTCTTGTTTTCTATAGCACTGACCTCGGGAACATCATTTCTGCACCTTGAAGTCTGCTACTATCTCTACTGTTGATCATACAGGTTTCAAGGGCATATGTAGTTGTTGGCACAAAATATACCAGATAAAGGGTTCTCATTGTACTTAAAGGTATTTGGTTATCCCATAGAAGAGACCTAACTTGGTGATAAAATTGTGCTCCTTTTTGGACTCTGTTAGTGATTTCAGCAGAGGACTTTGCATCACTAGTTACAATACTACCAAGATATTGAAAATGGTTAACCTTTTTTACTTTCTCGGCATCCAGTTGGATATTAACCTGTAGGGCTTGTCTGCTGACTGGCATCACTATTTTTTTATGTGGCTGAGTTTTAGTCCAAACTGCTTAAACTGCTGGTTCCAAGTATTTCATTTCTGTTGAACTACTTCTCCTGTTCCTCCCCAGTCACACATCACCTGCAAAGATTAATGCATTGAAGTCCTCATTAGATTCAGTCTTCACTCTCTTCGTTACTTCATACATCACCATAATGAATAGGAGAGGTGACAAAGTGCTGCCATGTTGCACTCCTTTATTTGTAGTGAACCAGTCAGAATAACCATCTCCAATACATCTCTGGCAGTGGTTGTACAACATTTTTATCTTGTGATGGAACTGAAAAGTTATACCAAGAATTCCTTGCCAGTGGTGAACAAGAAATCGGGGATGAACTGCTTCATAATCTAGATAATGCCTGAAGAGAAAGATGGACTGAAACTGTAGCATCTATGAATTTCAGAGAATCGAGGAGAAAGGCATGGTCATTGTTACGGAAGCTTGGTGGGGCCACTCCCATCTTTCGTAAAAGTTCTGCAGTCACTCCAAACAAAATTGCACATTACATAGTTGATATGTCTAGAACACCGAGAGACAGAAATCATACAAGAAACATCAAAAAAACAATTAACCAGTCTTAAGTCCACAAGCCCCCCTGATTTGGAATATACGAGACCATTTAGTGTGCAAGATATTGAGGCAGCTTTAAAAGATATAAAAACTGGTAAAGCACTGGGATTTGATGGGATTTATCCTGAGTTTCTAATTAATTGTGGAGCAAATATGAAATTATGATTATCTAGGTTTCTAACCTACATTCTTAGAACAGGTAATCTACCTCGCACATTTAAAATGAGTAAGATAATTGCAATCCTAAAGCCAGGAAAGCCTAATGATGCACCAGAGAGCTATAGACCAACAGCATTGCTTAATGTATGCTATAAATTACTTGAAAGGCTAATCTTGAATAGAATTGATACAAAAGTGTTTCAAACGATCCCTATTGAACAAGCAGGATTCAGGCCACAAAGAAGCGGTGCTGACCAAGTCTTGTCCCTAACTACCTTCATTGAAGCAGGATTCCAGCAAAGACTAAAGACTCCAGTAGCATTTATTGACTTAAAGGCAGCTTACGACACAGTATGGAGAGAAGGTGTAATCAGCAAACTCCTTAAAGTGATTCCATGTAGGAGTCTGGCTCATCTTATAAATAACATGTTGAGTGACAAAACATTTCGTGTGGTCATGGGGGATGAAATCAGTAAACCCAGCAAACTAAACAATGGACTCCCACAAGGTTCAGTGCTTGCCCCACTCTTGTTCAGTTTATATATTTCAGATATACCCTCCACAAGATCCAGGAAATTTGGGTATGCAGATGACTGGGCTCTTGCCACTGAAGACATATGCTTCACGCATACAGAAGAAACGTTGACAAAAGATCTCTCTGTTTTAGGAAAATACTTTCGAAAATGGAGACTCCAACCAAGTATGAGTTTCTTGTTTTCATCTGAACAACTGAATGGCTTCAAGGGACCTCAAAGTATACTTCGATAACACTCTCCTCCGCCATAATAGACACCCCAGATATCTAGGTGTTACACTAGACAGAACACTGTCATTCCAAGAACAACTGAGAAAGAGCGCTGAAAAGATTCGGACACGTAACAACATAATTTGAAAACTGTGTGGTTTTTCTTGGGGTGCAAGTGCAACTACTCTGCGCTGCTCAGCTCTAAGTTTGGTTTACTCTACTGCAGAGTATTGTGCCCCCGTCTGGATGAACAGTCCTCATGTGAAAAGATGTTAAGTTAAATGATACAATGAGAATGATCATGGGCACATTCAGATCAACTCCAATTCAATGGTAGCCCGTACTAAGCCATATTTCTCCATCCCACCTCCGTAAATGCATTGCTCTGATGAATGAATACAACAAGATCCAGAATAATCAAAGATTGCCCATTCATGAGGATATCCTCCATCTACACGTAGACAGACATAAGTCAAGACGTCCACCCACCTGCACAGCGGAGAACCTTATAGCCAGTAATTTCAACCTGACTGAGAGATGGTCTAATGAATGGACACAATTTGCTCCAGCAGAATCCTTAGAAATGCCGTGCATTACACAGAAGGTACCTGGCTTTGAACAACCTCGGAAAATATGGTCCAAGATAAACCGGATCCGGACCAACCATGGCGTGTGTGCAGATCTGCTGTATAAATGGAGGAAAAAAAGTCATCATACTGCTGTGACTGTGGTGCTGAGAGGCAGACTGTAAAGCATATCACACAAGAATGCCCACTGAGACGTTTCAATGGAGAAACAAGAGAATTTTTCCTGGCGATGCCACAGGCAATTACCTATGCAAATAATGTAGATATAAATCTGTAATTTATTGTACTGTTCATGTTTATGTCATACGATAAATAATAAATAAAATAATCTTGTTACTAAGATATATTGGTACGTTCCTTCTTTTCACAACTTCCCATATTTTGTCTTTCCCATATTTTCTCCATTAACTCAAGTCCATGTGACCAGAAGTGCGATTCTTCTGTAGTTGCCACATTTTCGCCTGCTTCCTTTCTTGAAAAGGGGAATAATGATGCCTTTTGTCACGTCATACACCTTTTCTATATCCCGGAAGATAAAGATGATATCTATTCCCATCTCCCAGTGTTTTTCCATTATCATCCAAACAGTGGAGATAAGGTCTGTTGTTGTTCTGTTGCTCCTAAATCTGTATTGTTCCTCTTCAAGTTGTGGTTCAATAATAGCCCTTAATCGTCGTTCAATTATTTTCTCCATCAACTCAAGTCCATGTGATAGAACTGCAATTCCTTTGTCATTGCCACATTTTTGCCTGCTTCCTTTCTTGAAAAGGGGAACAATGGTGCCTTTTGTCACATTTTCTTTCCAGATGAAATGAAATGTCGTATGACTTTTAGTGCCAGGATGTGCCAGGACGGGTTCGGCTCGCCAGGTGCAGGTCTTTCTATTTGACTCCTGTAGGCGACCTACGCGTCGTGATGAGGATGAAATGATGAAGACAACACATACACCCAGCCCCCGTATCATTGGAATTAACCAATTAAGGTTAAAATCCCCGACCCGGCCGGGAATCGAACCCAGGGCCCTCTGAACCGAAGGCCAGTGCACTGACCATTCAGCCAACGAGTCATACCTTTCCAGATGATGTTCAGCACTCTGTATAACCACTGAAGACCATGAATCTCAGCAGCTTTTAACATGTCTGTATTCACCTCATCTGTGCTTTGCCCTTGCTCATACTCTTCAGCGCATTTTCCACTTCTGACCAAGACAGTGGTGTGTCACGCACTTCACTCTTTACTAACATTTCTGGCTTTACTTGTCCATGCAGAGTGATGTGCATTAATGGCAATGGTTTCATATGCTGCTATATTAGCCACTAGAGCACAATTTATGCATTAATAAAGTTTCAAACAATTGATAAGAAATATTTTCCTGCAAGTCTGCTTACAGAAGCAGTGTGCACCTGCATTTCGAAAATTAAAGATTATTCATTTTAATGTTATTGGCTTTACATCCCACTAACTCTTTTTATGGTTTTTGGAGATGCTGAGGTGCAGGAATTTAGTTCCACAGGGGTTCTTTTACATGCCAGTAAGTCTACAACATGAGGCTGATGTATTTGAGCACCTTCAAATAGCACCGGACTGAGCCAGGATCAAACCTGCCAAGTTGGGATCGGAAGACCACCACCTCAACCATTTGAGCTACTCAGTCCGGCAAAATAAAACACTCCTTTTGATAGTTCTTGCTTTGATTCATACACCTATCCCTAAAAGACACACATTCTGATAAGTAAACAGCCACAGATATTGCATGTCACTTCAAATGGAGGAGTAGTACAACAAGTAAAAAAATTTAAATACCTTGAACAGAAGATCTTTGCTGCAAAAGTGAAATTACAAGTTACACAGCCATAGTGAAATTGGCAGTTTGTTACAGTCTCGGATATGTCGACACAACATGTACTTAAGTGTAAGGAAATAGCTTGTAAAGACCTAGGTGTGACCAGTTGCAAAATATTGTGGAAAAACCTGGACAATGAACAAAGGTGACAGAAAAAGATGAGAAGCCCTTGAGATGTGGTGCTGGCTACATTTAGAAAACATAAGCTGGGTGCAGAAGATGACCAATGTGGATGACATGAGAGACCTAACAAGAGGTGAAAGCTAAACCATAAAATCCAAAATCAACAAAAGAAGGTCAACATGGCTGGGGGACACATTGCAACATGGCAATACTTGAGGGCAAAATACCTGGAAAACTTTCTCATGGGTGGCCAAGAAACATATTTATAAAGAGACACTTCAGTTGTACTGGTCTAATAAAAGAACAGCCAGGATAGATTCATTTGGAGAAGACTCATCGTAGGGACAAACCAGTTGTAAGACAATACATGAAATGACCTTCATATTTCATAACCTTTAAAATGAAACAGAGTAATGTTTTTCATATCTAATATTTCCATCTGATTTAATGTATAGTTAGTGGTTCCTTCTGCTTCAGAAACATATTTTGTTATTCAATTTTGAAAGTGGAGAAGTTGGCCTCAGACTATGTTGCAACTGAGGTAAGCCATTTTGATATTCAGTTAACTGTCATACATCTCGATGTGATCTGACAAATAATACCATGGCTTACGTCCTTTCATCACATTCTGCCAGCCCAAAATATCACTTTATATCACACTACCACTTATCAGTATGATGATTTAATAAACAAATAAAATAATCATGCATCTTGTCTAAATCAGCAACAAAAAATTTGTTGAAAATTCATAATGTTCAGTCAGAATTGATTTTCTTTCTAACAGATCATCATATATGATGAGTATCAGCAGCATTTGATTTGTAGGTTTATTTTTATTTTTTGCTCTTTTTTAAGTGTATTCATAAATAGGCAATTTACATAGCATTACCAAGTGATAGAAACCACTGTCCAATATTATCACCGGCATGAGACAATGTAATAAATCATTCAAACCATTTGGTATATTTCCACAGTTAAATTCTTGAATTTACTTGAATCCTAAGCAAAACAAATATCAACTCTTACCAAGCTGCACATACCCAGAACTTTTGTCAAAAACTATGTTTAAAAATGGAAATTTTAAAACTTTAAAGAATAGAGTTCCAACTTAAAAAAAACACACACACACAATCAGAAAAAGTAAATTTAAGACTAACTTTTATTACAAATGCATCCTACAATATACTGTCTGGTTTATTCGAATATTTATGCTATGATTTCCTTAATATCACTGCCTTTGCATAACAGATTCCTGAACATGATGAATCGAGGTCCGGCTGTAATTAAATTAACCCGCAGTGTCCCTTCTTGTCTATTAAATCACAGGTCATCTGTGAGGACAAGAATATTTCTCAATTAGAATTTTTTTAGAATGACTAGAGAAAACTGAACTCGCTGAAGTAAGAGTATCTATTTCAAAGATTTAAAAGATGAAATAATTTCTTCTTACTTTATATTTCCAAAAAACATCCACAGAAAAAGTAATTAAAAGAGGACTATATTACAGAACTCACAACTATATTACCAACATAAGTTCATGTTAATGTAATGAACAACGATTAAACTCTTTTGAACTTCAAATTTTGAATTTAGGGGATAGATTAATTATTTTATATTTTCCAAAATCCGTATTTCCACTGAGAAACTGATAAACCTCCATCGAAAAAAAAAAAAAAGAAAAGAAAAGTGTAACATGTATATCACTCTTCAATAATGTGACATATTCTTGACTGAAAGTTGGCAGGTCTGTACACATCTAAATGAGATTGCTGGAGTAATTACAGTATTGTCATTATTTTACACATTGAGATCGGCATTGGTGTGTGAATTGTTATTGAGAGTAGCCTGGTGCCTAAGATATGTGGTGTACATTTGGCGAGCATGGTTCAGTACACGGTTAACATTGTGCTTGCGAACCATCTTGTCAAAGTGCATAGCCATTTCATTATAGTCCATACTGTTTCGAATAATGTAGTCCCGGTGTTGCAACAACACCGTGAGACACAGGAACATGAGGAATGGATTGCCATCACCAAATTTATGAGGTGGAGGTAACTCTGATGTTGAAGGCTGCCTTGCTAAAGGTGGTGGAGGCTGCTTGGTGTTTGTTGCTGGACTTGTGGTAGCAACACTACCACCACGCAGTGCAAGGTTACTGGGTTCTACTATATCTTCGGAAGAGTTTGAAGTTCCACCGAGACACAGTGCTGGTTCCTTGCTCCCTCTGCGTCTAGCAATGCTTAAAGGTTCTGGACTGACTTTGCCAGCAGTCTTGGACGTAACTGGAAGCAACTCTCCTGTATTAGTTTGTACAGGAGTGCGGCGACCCCAGCCTTCCGAACTATCACTGGCATCTTCGGTAGGAGAGCTAGACGCTAGAGACTGGCGACGACAGTGTAAACCACCACTAACAGCACTGCGAAGGAGTCTTATTGGAGTAACAGATTTCACACCCTGTCCTTCATTTTCAAAAATTTCCCCAGCACTGATAGATGAATTGAAGCAACTCTCGCCATCACTGCTACTAATTGTACCATCATACTCCAAGTCTGCTTGTTCATCAGGAGTAGTGGGACATTGGAGAGGATTTTCCCAGACAAAGATCTCTTCACTTCCTCCTACTGTTGGACCAGGACTGTAGTTCTGAGACGACCGACTCAGCTTCAAGTGGACACCTGCTCTGGACTTCTCATCAGTTTCACCCTCATCATTCTGTATAGCCCCTGAATGAGCATTATTTTGATGCTGCCAAGATCTATCAAGTCTCAGCAATAATGCTGATGGCTTACTGAGAGGAGCACTGCATATTTCTGCTACTTCTGTAGTTGTGTCATCACTAGGTAACTCTGATTCCTGCTTAGATAATACACAATCACATTTCTGAACCCCACCACCTGGTTCAATTTTCACTTCAACTGAACGAAATGATTCACTACAGGGAGATTCTAAGTCTTCTGAGTCTTCTAGAGTGAAACTATGCTGGTTAAACTTTGAACCAAACACATGACGATCTAGATTCTCCAATTCTAGTCTTAATTCTCGAGTCATTGACGTTGTCATCGGAAAATATTCAGTCGAGTCATCAGGCGAACTACAATCGCAAGACACTTCATTGTCCTTTTCTTCACATTTCAACTGATTTCCAGTTTTTGAAACACTATCTGTATTTTTAGTCATTTCTTTCTCAACTTTATTTTCACTTGTATTTTGGGAGGGCAATTTCAATGATTCTTCTGTTAATATTATCTGGTGGTTATTTCCATCTTCTGAGAGAGTCTTTTCATCACTATCCTCACTGATAACAGAATTCTCTTTTACTATTGGACAACTCTCTTTCTTTGAACTGAGACTATCAACAAACTTATTCTCCTGCATAATTCGATTTTTATTGAGGGAAGTAAAACTTAAAAATTCATTCAAATTTTTTACTACTCTTTTCTTTCCAGAATTTTGTTGATTATTTTCTCCATTGGCAGAATCAGAAATATCAAGCTTCTCTAAGGAAGAGAAAATTATTTTACTTTTATCAGAGAATTTTTCCTTAAAGTCTTTCAATTGTCCTCTTTTCTCAGCAACTTTTGAAATTAGGTTACCTGCACTCACAGACAAAACTCCACCCTTCAGAGGTGACGATTTGCTGTTGATCTCATTGTTTCGTACAGTTGTTGCATCATTCTCTGGTTCAGACATAGCTTCGTACGGTGAAATAGAACGCGATTCTTGGCTGAGCAACTGGACACTAGTATCATCTAGACTAGCAAAGGGCTTCACTCTGATATGTTGACTTAGAACACTATTATTTGGTCCAATAACAGTCTCGTCCAAACTCTGATTCTGGCGATGCACTGCTCCACTTGAATATCTCATTGAATTTCGAGGAGTACCATTTGCTATCGAGTGGAGGGATGCGGATGAACTTTGTCGCCTCAGAGCACAAACTTTGGTGTAAGCATTTTCACGAGGCGTCTTTACCAGGGGGCTGATAGGTGGTGGTGACTGTCCAGGTGACTGAGAAGAGAACTGTGCTTCAAAGAGAGGAAGGTCCTTGTCAGGTGGCATTGGTGGTAAAGAGCTCCATAATACTTCCAACATGCGTAAAGCATCTTCAAACGCAAACTCTCGTTTCATCTCAAGCAGCAACCAGCGGTAGCAGAACAGCAAGTCATCAGCCTAAAATAGGAAACCAAACATATACAAATGTAGTAATAGCTACTGGAAACTAGGAAGAAGAATATGAGCACAAATGTCAGGTGAATGTGAGTAAAAGGTGCTACAAAAAAAGAGACGAAGACAAACTTTTCTTGTGTTTATCTGGTTTTCTCTTTGTTCTACATAACCCGCATCAAGACTAAAGATCTGTCAAGAAAAGTCTACTCAACGAGTGTGGATGCCTGGATGGACGAGGAGAGATGTCAGTGTTTGAAGGAGTAAAGTTTGCTCTCTCTAGCAATGCTGACCACACTGTTGTATAAAGAAGGATAGAAATAAGAACAGTACAATATAATGGTATAAACACAACAGGCGACTGTCACTCCCATCCGTATTCCAATAGGGGATGACACTCAATGATACACACTTCTATTTATAAATCACTCAAACTTAACACTGTATACTGTATTTGGGAAAGGGTAGTAGCTTATACATTATTTTCAGCAAGAACACTCTAGAGCCACTGTAGCATGATTTGCAGGTAACTTTTCACCTGAAATGAAAAGAAAACGTTGGTCAAATTATTCTTTCAAATTGTACAGCCATTCGTCAATAGCACGAAAGAAATCTTTGCCCATAATTTGTTTGCAGAAGAAATTGAGCCTTTTCTTTAACAATATCTCCATTAATGGGTGCATTCCATCTGAGTTTCCTGAAAGAAACATACACAGAAAGCTTTGTCAGCTCTGGAGTTATTTCTAATCTTCATAATTGCATGTACAGCAGTTTTTACAAAAGTTTAAAATTTGCCCAGTTCTTTTTAATATCATATCCCTATAGACTGATGCATGTTCAACGGTACATAGGTTCACTAAGTAATTCTATTTCTCACTTCGATCCAATTTCTTAAGGGTACCACACTTTACACTCAACGATCATGTTTTGTGCCATCATTTCTCCAAGATCAGCAATGTTCAAACCACAGATGATACTTGGTTGTATATGAAAGCAGAAGGAGAGGAGGGTAATGAGAAGGTGGTAGTTTTTCACGTTGGTTTCAACAGTGTACGGCAAGGAGAAATAGGTATCAACATAGTTAGGGTTGTATAGGAAAAGTTTAAGGGAGGAGATAATGTGCAATAATGTGTAGGATGGATGCTGATCTGAGAGTGATCAGGGATTTAAATGGGTCTATGGAGTGGGTATGTGGGGAAAAAGGGAATGAGATTTTTAGATCCTAATAGGTCGGTACGAGATAGGGATCTGCACTCAGATGGTGTTCACTTGAACCGCAGAGTTACGCATAACTCAGGAGGTTTGTTTAGAAGGGTTACAGGAAGGCACATGGGAAATGGGGTGGGATATAGGGAGTACAGGCAGCTGGAAGTTTCATAAGGATAACAAAGTTGTTAGTGATAAATTGTAGTAATAGGAGTCGAATTATGGCTAAGAATTGATATTATGGATGCGGGAATTTTCTCCCAGATCTGGAGAATTTATTGCAGAGGCAACATAGATTCCAAAGGAGGGGGGAGTATTCATTCTGGTGAAAGAAGAATTTGTAAGCTATGAAATAGTTAAGGATGGCAAACATGAAATTCTAGGTGTAAGGGTCATCTCTAAATATAACAGGCAACTTGATATTCTTGGCATGAACAGATCTGCAAAGGGTGATGCTGACATTAAAAAAAAAAATTTTTTTTACAGTTTACTTTATGTCATGCTTGCTGTTTAAAGGGACCTAACATCTAGGTCATCATCCTGTGCCAATTTGGGCTCATTAGTTGGTAACTAGCACACCTACCAAGATGCATGGCTAGTGCATACGTATAGTGGAGACCACTGTGTAGGCTACTTGGAGCTACAGGCAATGCCAATGCACTGTGGAGACTGTCTCATTTACAAAAATGAATGCTTGCTAAGCCATCAGATGATATAAATATTGATTCCCATAGGGAACCTGAAATATTTGTCCTGAATGAGTAAATTCATAATTCCAACACAAATGGTCCGTTGACACTATAAATTTTCCACCTAACTCATTCTTGGTTGCCAGCGTTTATACTGATTGATTAATGTTTTTGTATTTGTGAAGTAAAAAGGATTTCAGTATTAAAAAAGGAATGATTTCTTCTGATAAGGAGACTGCTAGAAGACCTCTGCCACATGGCGCTGATGTTCCTGTACCTAAAACTCCTACAGACCTTGAGATACTGCATTCTGAATAAAGTTCTACGCAATTTGAGTCACCTGAAGATTCTGATTGGCCAGGCACTGAAGTCACACCGCAACCTTTCACATAAAATGAACTTAATGATTTGATCAGAGATTTAAATCTCCTAAAGGATGCTTTAGAACTTCTGGTTTCAAGGCTAAAAGAGAAGAACCTGCATGTGAACACAAACTGATTTTAAATCCTTTTTTCTTTGAAATGTAAGTGTTGCAAAAGTTAATATGTTTATTATTTTCATTTACTAAACTCTGTCTGCTATAAGGAAAAATAACTATGCATTGTGTATTTCATTTGTTTTTTTTATATTACTTTGGTTGTATAGTTGACGTGTATTGCAAATTTTCATGTTAAAGTATACTGTAAAGATTTATTTTATATGTAGTTTTAAAAAAAAACTAGATGTGATACAGGAAAATGTAAACCATTTCTGTAATTCATACACTTTGAATCCAAAAGGTCCCAACAACATTCTTTTTGTAGGTCTGCATTATCACTCCAAATACAAAGATTTTATTCGTAGGTGAGGTGTTGCTCATTATTAGCACAAATGAGTCAAGAAGCCATTTGATTACCTCCATGTGTGCCACTGCATTTTCTGCCGTGTTAAAAATGACATCAAAATAGATATATGGACCATGCAAGATGGAATTTATGCAAAACGAACTGTGATGCTGAAGTTCACAGGGGGCTGAACTCGGAAAAATAGAGCATGATCACGAAGGCTCTGGAAGAAAAGAACACTGAAATGCTAGGTGGATTGTTTAAAAAAAAAAAAATTATATATACACAACTATCTGCTGAAAGATTAAATTAAGGATGAAGACATCGTTTGCATATAATCACAAGGAAACTATCAAAATATATATATAATATTCTGCAAGGAAGTGAAGAAAGAAGAAAATATAAGCAGTAGAACGTCACATATTTAGTATAAAAGAACAGTGTTCCAGATTAAAATAAGAGAAAAAATTAGCAGGCAAGGCAAGTGGTCAGACAAGGACCAGAATATTGACTATTGATGGAGTAAAAGATTGCCAAGTAAATACAAGACAAGAATTTCAAGAAGGAAGAAAATTAAGGGAAATAGAACGTCAGAAAAATGAAATATTATCATAATTCACTTTGAATTTAAAACAGAATTGATACTCAAGCAGTAGTGAACCTAATATAACATATTTGAAAGCAGTCATATTTACTATCAAATATATAAGAACAACAATTATAGACTCTCGAACTACTGAAGACTTTGATATGAACTCATACATATCATATTTATATTCTGTTAAGCTTAGCGCAAGAAAGAAGGCCGTCAATATGTGCAACTAGATCCGCAGTGGACAGTCTTGGGGATGAGTGTGTCACGGACGATCCAACCAACCTGATGTAGAACGGGAGACCAGCTGATCTACGGATTCTAGCTGGCTGAGCGCAGCAGCCGTAGCTTGGAGGCTACAGATTCATCATAAACCCGAGAATGACAAGCTAAGTTTTCTAAATTATAGTTCTTAATTAAATTGGTGTAGGATAATATTATAATATGATAGCCTAAATTGTGTACCTATAATATTAATGGGATCAGTGAAGAGTAATGTCAAAATCGAGTTCTCATGGTTAAGATATGTTAGGATCGATATACCTCGATTGGAAGAAGTGGAGTGTATATTGAATGTAATGTATTAGCTATGGAGAATTTATTATTGATAACAGGCATGAGTAGAGTTTACTACAGCATAATGACAGCATATGTTGAGTGTAGATGGGTCAAGTAACCTAACGTGTCGTCGGTCATCGTGATAATATGATATAGAAGAGATATGCCGCAAATATGAGTTATTCTTTGTCAATGCAGAAACAGAAAGAAGTATTATGATATACTAGGAGGTTAGATGTCATTGTGGGAAATGAGATTTGATCCAGTGTAGTGAAGATGTTTTCAATTGAATAGAATACGTCGCGGGAAATGTGTTTACGAGTAAAGGTTATGAGATTTAAGAGGAATGGCTACGTTATGATGGTGTTATGAATGAAATAAATGATATGCAGGTTATAACGAAGGAGATAAGGAATCATCGAGACAAATTTATATGAAAAACGCACAGAAGTGATAGAATGAATATGAAGGATACGTATATCTCAGTCTGGATCGCATACAAGAAGCATTGGCATGGAAAGACATCTCACCGTGGGAGTAGAGAAATATAATGAAAGCATAACTAACAGGTAAATGTTAAGTCAAATAAGTCTCACTATATCCATATGTTGAAAATAAAGGTATAATGTTAGGAAAAACCCTTAATAATTATCCATGTTGGTATCGCACAAGCTAATATGTGGTGTATAATGCTGTAATGATCAATTTTGACATCCATAGTTATAATTGGGCTGTCCAATGAATTGCAAGGAGTGAATCAATTTAAGAGGTGAATGTCATTTCATTGAAGGTAGAACTTAGAATCTTAAATGAGAGTTGTGATTAATTAAGAACTAAAATAATTAGAATTTAGTCATAGATAACGATTTCATGAGGTTATATGATGCTATTTAAATGATTAAATGTATTATGGTTAGGCCAGTAGGTGCCAGAATTATGCACGACAGTAGAAAATAGCAAGCTTAGCGAGTCATTCAACGGTAATTAAAATAATTGACAGTGGCAGAAAAAACAATTAGTGGGTGAGAAACAAAGTTAAAAGCTTAAAGACAAAAAAATATGTGTTTCTTTAGAAATGATTTTAATAATTTTCAATATATATATGTGAACCTGTTATGATGAAAGAAAAGAGTTCAATCATCAGTTTGGTGAATGGAAATGCAGAGTTAGCTCATGTCAAGACTGCAAGTGATCATTATTAGAGAATTGAGATGTGCATAAAGACAATCTTATAATATTTATTTGGAATTTTGAAGTATGAAATAAAACATTAATATGATTAAGCTTATTATTATGTTAATAAACTAGTTGGATAAGATTAAATATGTGAAATATATTTATTTATAGGTTGAAATGGTAGGATAGTTTATTGATAAGTATGTGTTGCGGTTCTCGTCTTTCTAAAGCAGGGCGTCTCGGGGTGCATACGCCTGGTGCATGCACTGTGCACGGTGCAAAAGACGACTTCGCTTGGTTGACCAGAGTGCAGACCCACACTCCTCGATTTGGAGCAATAGCACTGTCTTTCTCTTTCCCCATGCCTGTCTCGCTCGCTCCCCGTCTCCCTCTTCCTCACTTGCACCGTAGCGCTCCAAATCCGAGCCGAGTTGAGCTTAGCCGAGTAGCCCAGAGACTAAGCGTTGGTCCGAGCCGAGCGGGACCGGTGCACAGTGCACGGAGCTCTTGCACCTCGATTTGCATGCGTGAGATTTTGGGCGTTTGAGAGGCCCTGTTCTAAAGCGTTAAATTAGGTGCAAAGGAATGGAGACGTCCATCGGAAATGTTGGATCACGAATTATAAGCAATTGCACCACTCTTCGGGATTCACGTTAAGCGAATTTTACAGTAAATATACCCTGAGATCATCTGGGTAATCGGAGAATTTTATTTACGCCGTTATTGGACGCAGTAAGGGCGCACATGTGAAGATTGGCCTTTGTGCCATCGACACATTATTGCATCAGATGTATCAGAAATGTCAATGCTGAAGTTATAACATCGTAGTAACTGAGAATAGCAGATACCTGCCGGCCAAAAGTTTCCAGACAAAACATATGTACCGCATGAATATGTTTAATGGTTGTTTAATGACAGATTATATAACTGTAACCAAGTTTTGAAGGTTTCCGGGCAATGGCGACAAATTTATGTTCGACGTTCAGCATAGGAATAAATGCATCCTGAGTGAATAATACCTACAGTGAAACAGGGAGGGGGCTCTGCGATGGTTTGGGGTTGTTTCACATTCAGTGGAGTTGGTACACTGCACTGAATTCAAGGAATACTGGACAAAAACGGCTACCATTCTATCCTATCTCGTTATGCTCTTCCGTCTGGACAGCAACTTATTGGACGTGGGTTTGTCTTCCAACAAGACAATGACCCCCGAACACATATCTCACTATTGCATGAATTATCTGCAAAACAAACGAAACTCTGGAGGATTGTTTTTAACGGCATGGCCCCCAATCTCCGGACTTAAATCCAATTGAGCTGCTGTGGGAGGACTTGAATTGGCAAGTCCAAAAAGAGTGGCCTTCATCGGAAAAGCTGGGGAACAACTTGCAGAATGCCTGGCAAAGTATACATGCATGAGTGTTAGAAAAACTTGTTCTGAGAATGCCAAGAATAGTTAGAAGTGTTCTTGCAGCAAAGGGGGGTTTCTTTGATGAGAAGAGAGTTTGATGTGTTCTGGTGATCTGTGGGAGTAAATGTGTACATATTGTCTATTTCTTGCTCAGATGTAATGTGAAAACTAAAATTTCTGGTAAAATATTAGTTTTAGAATATTTATTTGTCAGTTCCTTGCATAGGTATGTTGTTTGCTTTTAATCTCAGTCCATTCTTTAACAGTTCAATGCTTGTCCAGAAACTTTTGGCTGGCAGTGTAGCAGAGTGGGTTAACTTCGGGATTTGGAACACTTTTTGCAAGTCCATAGTGATGTTGCTTTCCTCTAAAAGATGTAGACGCACTTGCTTTAACAAAGGCATTAGCGTTTGCATTATTTACTTCCATATCCATTGTTACAAACAGAACAGAACAGAAATGACGCATGAAGCAACAGAAATGGCACAATAACTTCTAGCGGAAACTTAGCTCCATTAGCAATGTAAGAGATGGTGGAACATACACCCAGTGCTATCTTCTGCCAGCTGAAGGAGGCACTTAAACTCAGTAACTTGGCACATAACTTGGTTAGCCAGGTATAAGTAATTTTCTTACATATTGGCACTTAGCTCCATTAGCTTTTCCACACTATATTTAGTGTGTATGTAGGTTCAGCCATGAAATGAATTTTTTAAACAGTAATTTACTTCAAAAATTAAGTTCCCAGAAAGCAACTATAATTTAATTTCACCAATTGCAAATATTATATCAAAATCTTTAGCCCTTTTCAGCTGTAAAATTATCAGTGATCTGCCCTAGAGCT
This sequence comes from Anabrus simplex, assembly GCF_040414725.1. Classification (NCBI taxonomy): domain Eukaryota; kingdom Metazoa; phylum Arthropoda; class Insecta; order Orthoptera; family Tettigoniidae; genus Anabrus; species Anabrus simplex. The sequence goes on from NC_090271.1 coordinate 235,060,753, forward strand.
GCAGTGGGCTCATCAGTTATTTATTTACTTTTATATGTATATATATATATATACACACTGACTGACAGAGCAAATGCAACACCAAGAAGGAGTGGTTCGAAAGGGATGAAAGTTGGGGAAAAAACAGAGACGGCACGGACGAATAATTGATGTTTATTTCAAACCGATATGCAGGTTACACAATGCGCACGGCATCGACTCAGTAGGATGTAGCACCACCGCGAGCGACGATGCACGCAGAAACACGTCGAGGTACAGAGTCAATAAGAGTGCGGATGGTGTCCTGAGGGATGGTTCTCCATTCTCTGTCAACCATTTGCCACAGTTGGTCGTCCGTACGAGGCTGGGGCAGAGTTTGCAAACGGTGTCCAATGAGATCCCACACGTGTTTGATTGGTGAGAGATCCGGAGAGTACGCTGGCCACGGAAGCATCTGTACACCTCGTAGAGCCTGTTGGGAGATGTGAGCAGTGTGTGGGCGGGCATTATCCTGCTGAAACAGAGCATTGGGCAGCCCCTGAAGGTACGGGAGTGCCACCGGCCGCAGCACATGCTGCACGTAGCGGTGGGCATTTAACGTGCCTTGAATACGCACTAGAGGTGACGTGGAATCATACGCAATAGCGCCCCAAACCATGATGCCGCGTTGTCTAGCGGTAGGGCGCTCCACAGTTACTGCCGGATTTGACCTTTCTCCACGCCGACGCCACACTCGTCTGCGGTGACTATCACTGACAGAACAGAAGCGTGACTCATCGGAGAACACGACGTTCCGCCATTCCCTAATCCAAGTCGCTCTAGCCCGGCACCATGCCAGGCGTGCACGTCTATGCTGTGGAGTCAATGGTAGTCTTCTGAGCGGACGCCGGGAGTGCAGGCCTCCTTCAACCAATCGACGGGAAATTGTTCTGGTCGATATTGGAACAGCCAGGGTGTCTTGCACATGCTGAAGAATGGCGGTTTACGTGGCGTGCGGGGCTGCCACCGCTTAGCGGCGGATGCGCCGATCCTCGCGTGCTGACGTCACTCGGGCTGCGCCTGGACCCCTCGCACGTGCCACATGTCCCTGCGCCAACCATCTTCGCCACAGGCGCTGCACCGTGGACACATCCCTATGGGTATCGGCTGCAATTTGACGAAGCGACCAACCTGCCCTTCTCAGCCCGATCACCATACCCCTCGTAAAGTCGTCTGCCTGCTGGAAATGCCTCCGTTGACGGCGGCCTGGCATTCTTAGCTATACACGTGTCCTGTGGCACACGACAACACGTTCTACAATGACTGTCGGCTGAGAAATCACGGTACGAAGTGGGCCATTCGCCAACGCCGTGTCCCATTTATCGTTCGCTACGTGCGCAGCACAGCGGCGCATTTCACATCATGAGCATACCTCAGTGACGTCAGTCTACCCTGCAATTGCCATAAAGTTCTGACCACTCCTTCTTGGTGTTGCATTTGCTCTGTCAGTCAGTGTATATATGTATGTATAAAGCCTGAGTCCCAAACAGCGTTTATCTCAGGGGTGTTACGGTTGAAATCTAACACAAATAATAAACAACAACAAAAAATATGAAGGTAAGGAATCTCCAATTAAATACGTGGGCGCCATCTAATTAGTACTACAGGGTTGAACGGGGCACTCAAATTATTAACTTTAAAGCTCATCATAAAAACAAACAAAAATACATTAAAACAGATCAAAGGGAAAAGTTGGAGGCTCCGTCCTAGGAAAAGGGATGGATATTTTAAACGGTCACCAAGGGTTACTATTATACAAGAACAGGAACTCGGATCTGTTTTCTTGCAAATGCTTAAGGAGCATTTTATTTAAAGATAACTGGAACATACACAAAATTTGTTAATCCATATTTGCTCCTTATTTGGCAAATCATTCCTCAAAATTTACATAAATAGTTTTGACACTGTAGATCCTTATTTTCTTATTATTTTGGCAAATCATTCTTGAAATGTTACATAAATAAATTTGATACTGTAGACCACCCATCCACACAAAACCAACCCTAATCTACTCTACTAAATTACACAAGAATAAAAGGAGTGCTTGATACAATTATTTACATATACATTTATTTGTCCCTTTATCTATCTGAATTATATGAACCGTGATGCGACTTGTGTGATGTTCAAGTTACTATATTAAATGATATGATTTACCCCTGCTAACACTAACAAATCTACATAAATAAATTGGGATTGCTAGTCATCTCTGCCCGTTGTTTGCTATGCCAGACGAAGAGCCTCATGGCCCTTTCCGGCTTAGCCCTGCATCCTAGTGGCTTTCATGTCAGCCTGAAGTAGTAATCCAGAGCGCTTTGGAAATTTACACATTTTTTTCACTTATTAAATATTTAACATTTTGACAATTTACACTCAGAGCTATTTTAAATAACAATTTACACTTCTGGCCTTCTATCTGACCCGCTTAATTTACATATTTATTCTTCGTTCCTACAGGCACTTTAGGAACCGGTGATATATCGCGATCATCTTATCAGCCCGTCGCGCACTCGTTTTCTGAACGCGTCACTTCCGTAATGTCAACATCCGCAAGACCAACCAGGTATCTCCCCTATCTGAAAGACTACAGGCGAAAATTCATGGTTCCAGAATCGTCTTTCCTCGCTCCTAACACAACCAATTTTACTTTCACAGAGTGTTTTACACGTACTGACGTAGTGACAGTTCTAATAACTTTTACACAGTGTTTTACGTGTACTGATGTAGTGACGGTTCTAATAACTTTCACAGAGTGTTTTACATGTACTGACACCGAGGTCGCTTGACCAAAATTTTACAAGTGTTATGGTTACACATATTTGAACGTAGTAACTGCTCGACGAACTTTTACCAAGTGTCTTTACACGTACTGGATCACTAACCTAAAAGACCGCAGTGACCGCTCTAACAAACTTTTACAAGTGTGTCTTATCAGTTGCCTGAACTGGTATTTATGTGAGTTTCATTCCCTCTCCGAGTTCACGAGAGGTCATGTTAGAGTGAGCAGTTCCAATTTCCCCATTTGACTATATGCAGACCTGCTGGTGGCTTGAACTTGGGGTCAACTAATGTGATTATATGATTCTTGCCTCAATGTCAAATCTCAACTCATTTTAATCGCTGGTAATTATAATACTTATGATTTTTGCTTCTGTATATTTGGTGGGCACATCTGCAAATAGTGTCACTAATTTCTAAGAATTATGACAGTAAATCTTCATTAATTAATTTTTAATATCGGGTCATGTTTCTAAAATTTTCCTGATTATGAATCTGTATTCAGTTTTCCTTTATAAATTTAATCCGCAAAGTTACTTTTTATATCGCTTCCTATAATACAATGTTGGCTTGACTGTTTCTCCCCGGGGAATTTTACTATTGATCCATAGCTAAGCGGGAGTTTGAAATCTCATCTAATTCTCATTTCTACCAACTGCAAGCTTCAAACCCGTCTCCAGCCTTGGATTTTCCATGACGTCATTTCCAAGAATCTTGCATGACGTGCTCCCTTCATTCACTAGATCGGCTAGCCCTGGGCAACGTATTTCCCGGTTGGGTTTGGAAATAGCCCTTCCGTTCTCTTTCCAACTTGGCAATAGTTCTTGGAATACTAATTTTGCTGGCCATTGTGTTTCCTTCTGAGATCGTAATCCTCGTGGAGACAGAAGTCTGTGTGGCTGTCGCAATACCTTACCAACTGCCCGGTAGGCCCACAATGTACAAATGTAAGACATTCTTGCTTAGCGAATATGAAATATGTTCCTTAATAAATAATTCTATTTGAATGACGCAGCTGACACCCCACTAGGGTACAATATATTTGGGTGTAATTTAAATATATCAATACAGTATTTGATATTATCAATAATGTTTGGAATACTGTGGTAAAATGTTCTCCGTCTTTTCAATAAGCTTCATGCATAAATGTTTTGTTTGGAACAGCATCCCTTATTGTATGTTGTTGTATGTTTCCCCTTAGTCCCGTTTCTTGATATGGGGGTCACAGATGACACGAGATGAATTTGTGTGGCATGTTTTTTATGGCTGGATGCCATTTCTGACACCAACCTCAGTTGACGACCTGATGAAGATGAAATGAATGATGGTGAATAAAATTGGATAAGGAGGTGGAACGAATCAGCTGTGGCCTATGAACAGGAATTTTCCAAGCATTTGCTTGAAAGTAAAAATGGGAAACCATAGAAAACCACTCAGAACAGTCAATGGTGAAGTTCGAACTCACCCGAATGCTGAGATTGGCTCCATAGCCATAGGGTGTTAACATGCGCGCGTCCTTTATTGCATGTAGTATTTAATTCACTTTGTATATCATACTTCTATACAGTCTACCTTCCCAGATCTGCAGAGTGTGTATGGGCCAGATCAAGTTTGTTACTTTCACTGACCTATCCCAATCTCATACTTGGCTTTGATGATATGAGTGAAACTCTTTATGCAGCCAGTCGCTGTGGAAGTGTTCTTCATAGGGTCGTTAGTTGGTGCATGCATTTCAGTGTTCCTAGCTCAGCGAGGAAAGTAACGGGAAACAACCTCACTCATTTCCCTAGTACTTCTCTTCAGTGACACCTAGGCTACTTACAATAGCTGATGTTAGATCTGTCAAGGTTCAAACCAGCCTTGGGCTGAGAACTTGACATACATAAGATCAATGCTACAAGGGTTAATTTCTGAGCAGAACTGTTAGTGTAGCAAAGTGAATTTTCTAGAATTATTACTGCAGTGCTCTCATTTTAGAGGAAAGTTCGGATCATTTTGCCGCTGGCCACCTTCTGGCTCTCTCAACTGCATCGTGGGAAGTCGGGTGACAGGTGACAAAACAAGGAAGCTAGAGTATGACAGAACGCGGTTAACATTTTCCCTCGGGGAACATATTTCACTACTACCAACAAATCAAGACATTTCATAACTAAGAATAAAATAACCCTACAAATTTAAATATTATTAAAACTACTGTAACTTACATGCATACAGGTTTAGTAAAAACTATTTATTTCAGATACTTTGAAAACTACCTCCTCATGCAGTAAGATATGCCCCACATCATTTAAACAATTGATTATGATGCTTGGTGTTTAAAGAGGCCTAACATCTAGGTCATCGGCCCCTAATGGTACGAAATGAGACGAAATGTAATGACAAATTAAAAGTCCAAAATTCTCCACTGACCAGAATTCAAAATGTGAGGAAGAAGAATGAATGGATGGATATGAATTTAAAACGATCAGTGGATCCGACCTGCAATGCCTCACATTCACAGAAACTGATGTAAAACAATAGTATTACTGACAAAGGGACTGCTTCTATAGCATAATACTGAATCAATGATACTTGTAGTCTAAAGGAGTCCAAAATCCAAGTCATCGGCCCCACATAATGGTACTTATCGCTAGGAAAGTAGAACCATGGTATTTGTCATGTTGCAGTATTAATCAAAAGTAGCGTAGACTGGCGGTATTCCACACAGTATGGTACTACTTACAGGTAATGAAATTCGCACATGTAATACAGACCTATGGCGTTTCACACATTGCAGCACCATTTACAGGCAATGCAAACCTATGGTGTTCAGCACATGCATGTACTAACCACAGGGACTCGCACTATCCCGTGGTGTTCCTCATATAGTGGGTACTAATCATAGGCAAGCTAGAACCATGGTGTCGCTCCGACAGTGGTACTAATCACAGGTACTGTATAAGCCGGCAACGCACTCTGTTGCTACTAATCACAAACCTATTTTGTACCTAACATAATGGTACTACGCGCAAGTAAAAGCGACCCATGGTGTTCCCCGTGTGGTGGTACAACAGTAATCACAAGTAGTTTCATGGTTCTAATACAACCATCCCTTGGTCGCCCCTTTTAGTCACCTCTTCCAACAGGCAGGGGATACTGTGGGTGTAATGTATAGGCAAGAAAATACGGAAAATGAAACTTATAAATAATACTGTGGGTGTATTCTTTGTCTGCGTCCCCCACCCACAGAGGGTTGTGTGTTTGGTCTACGAGAGGTATTTTATTTCCCTCAAGTACGCCGGCAAGCTGGTTAGGACCCCTCTATCCGCCACCTGGGACGCGTCACGTGGGAGTATCACCTCTCCCCCTGCTACGCTAGCATAGTAGGTTTGTGGATTTAAACAATTTATTTGCCACTTTCTGTAATTCTGCTTTGGTAATAGAGTGTATTGCATGTGTTATTTAGGCTTTCAGTTCTTCTACAGTGCGGATATTATTTCAGTAAACTTTGCCCTTTGGAGTTCTCCATAGATGATAATCACAGTAAGTTAGGTCGGCTGATGTAGGGGGCTGATCAACATATACTAATTATCTGGTCATCAAAAACTGGATGGAAAGTGTCTATAGAATTAAGAGCAATATGGGGTGTAGCACCATACTGTTGAAAATGTCCATAATTCTCTTCTTCCTTTATCAGTTCATTAAAAATGGATACAAAAATGTTCTCACGTACACACCTGAATTCACATGGTTATAAAAAATATAGGCACTGTTCATTTAATGCACACCATACTCCTATTTTAATGGGATGCAATGGGACTTCCTGAGTAATATGCAGGTTCTTAGTACTCCACAATCGCACATTTTGAGATGGAAACATGCCTCATCAAACATAAGCGGTGGATCCAAATTTCCATTGTAAACACTTTCATGAATTTGATTTGAGTGAACGTTTTGTTGAAAAGAAACTGAATTGGGTATTTATACCAGCATATTCACCATACTTTGCTGGTTTTTGGGAAGCAGGTGTTAGGTCTACCAAATGTCATTTTAAGTGCATTACTGGTAATGCATTCATGACTTTTGAAGAATTTTATAGTTTGCTAATACAAACTGAAGACATTCTTAACTCCTGGCCGCTATCCCCAATGTCCTCACATTCACTTGAACTTCATCCACTGATACTGGCCCTTCTTCTCACTGGAACATCACTTAAGTCGGTTCTTGATCCAGATGTTACATCCCTATCAGAATCATCCTTGTCGTAATATTAATGGATCCAGTAGATTCAACAACACCTTTGGACACACTGGTCAAAGGAGTACATAACATAGGTACAAGGCTGCACAAAAAGGAAAACAAAGCAAAATGTCATTCAAATGGGTATACCAGTTATGATCAAGAAGGTCAACCTGCTACCAATGAAACAGAATCTGAAACGTGTCACCGAGCTGCATCCTAGACAGATTCCATTGTATATGTGGTTTCATTGAGAACTTCAAAAGCAACAATTCGTTGAGCTGTGTCCACTTCCAATAGACACTCTTGACTCAACCATTAATCAGGAAAACACTTGAACTGTACAAATTTGTAAATAATTCATTAAGGGTGTTCATTTATGTTGAAAAGTGATTATTTCAAGGTGGGGAATATGTTCATTATGATGTGTACAGTACAGTAACTTTATATGTTTTATTCATCATTTGTTCATTGTTTAGTGATTTTAACTTTCCATCATGTGCCAAGCATATGCAGGGCTGTAAATTGCTCTTGTTGTGTGTTCATATTGTATCCTCTTTGTGTACACTATCATGTATCAAGATGTTAACATGTGCACAGTCAATCAAGTGCTCACTGAATTTACATTTAGTAAAATGAGTAGTATCATCAACTTTATGTAATACACAGTCCAACAATAACCACATCATCACAGAGGATTTTTCAGCAGTAGAGACCATTATTTGAACAACAGGATGTCATGTATTTTTACTGACCTGTTTGCAAGAAAGAAAAAAAAAAAAAAAAAAAACTTCTAAAAATGTAACGAAATGAAGAGACAAAATTTTCAAAGAACTGATAGTATAAAAGAGCAGGATTTTACAACACATGATTATTACTCTATGCTTACTTAGACATCTCTAAGTAAATAATTATATCAATAAAACAAGGCATAAGATACTTATAAGAAGCAAGCATACAACATACATATTTTGCTCCATATAAAATACTAAAATCATACCTGATGACTCTTGAGGTACGAAAAAAATTCTGGGTCATAATACATGATGCCTTCAGCAAGATGCTGGAATTTTAGTGTCATCGTTACACCATCCAGCATAAAGTTCGACTTCAGTCGTCTCATGAGCGCACAGAAACAAATATACGCATGAGCTTCATCTCCCATGGTTACAAGCAGTGGAGATGCCAAGTCACTCATACCTTGACAGTAACTTACAGTTGGATGGTTCAAGGCATACCTGTAGAGCAAAATACGACCATAAAAAAAATACTGTATATCTAGTCACCACAAATCTCAAGCACACTTCAAAAATATAAAGACTAAAAAGCAGCACAAGCAAATTATACAGTAAGTATGTTCATGTAACTACTGCTGAGGAAATGATTTTGGATACCCTTTTATAATTCTTACAATAAAGTGCATATTTTACTTGTAATAGTGTCACTGTACTACCATTAGTTAACTTTCGGCCATCAGTTGACAATATTGTGTCTTATTTTGAGACATGGTGATCAACAGCCTTGCATGTTCATCAATGGTAGGAAGCTAGAAGAGGAGAGAAACATAAAGAAACAGTCATCATCATCATCATCCTAAACTAGAAACAGTCATCATCATCATCATCCTAAACTATCTCCAGTTTCCCGTGTGTGGTATATGAGCCTCCTCCATCTCATCCTGTCATTGTACCATTCTTCCTCCACCAACGTGTCCCAATCATGATGTCGTAGGTACGACATCATAATTGGTGTAAAACCTTCAATTATTATGTTTAATATATTTTAATTATAGTTTATATAAGGCCAAATGATCTTTTATTAAAGGATAAATATGATTAATATATGATTTCCCTGTAAATATGTAGTATAAATACGTACAATCTCAAATACATATTGTTTAACCTCAAAATCTAGAGAGTCGAAAGCGGTAGAAAATTCCCTAATGTTCGTATGTTAGACTTATTGTACTATAATTGGCATATATGAAGGGTTCTGGAAACTTACTGTAAGGTGTTATTATCCAGATACATGTAGAGACATTACAAATGTTGTAGATATTTCCATGTACATTTTTAAATATTGAAGGAACGTTCGAGTACCCATTCGACTAGCTGGTCGATCGATGTTTCGAGTGTGTTTCATTAGAGTGTTGTAAGAACTCTTCCAGAAGTCGATCATTCTAGATGGTTGCTTGAGTAGTATAAATATCGAGCTGTCAGTCAGTGAAGTCAGTTCTTAGTTCGCAGTTCTTAGTTCTTGGGACTCAGGCAAGTGATGGACTGGGAGTGACTGTTGGGCTCCGAGGTATAGTCTGAGTATTGGGATCAAGTGAGTGAGGCAGTGAATTCAAGAGAGAGTATTATAGTGCGCGCGTCAGTGTTGTTGATATCTGTACTGGTCAGAATCAACTTCAGGGAACTCCGCTTTTGAGTGTTGTATATAGTATCATTTGCTAGTGTGTATAAGTGTGTGTTGTGACGTACAGTGTGAATAAAGTAATTTATACAAGGAAGTGAACGTGTTCTCGTGTGATATCTATTTACGTCAAATAAAATCGCAACGTAGAACGATAATGACCTCTCAGCAGTACATCGTTCCTAACTAAATCTATCCATTTCCTTCGTGGCCTTCCTACGGGTCGTCTTCCTTCTACTTTTCCATCAAATTGCTTCCTTGCAGTTCTGTTTACTGGCATCCTCTTCATGTGACCAAATCACTTCAGCCTTTGTATCTGAATCTTATTGAGGAGAGAATCATCTATTCCTACTTCTCTAGTTTTCTCATTCCTAGTCTTGTCTTTCTGGGTTTTCTGGATCATAGTGCGTAGGAATTTCATTTCAGCTGCCTGAAGTTTGGAATTATCTCTATTGGTCAGTGTTGTGGTTTCAAGACTGTATGTAAGAATTGGTGTATAATAGGACTTGTACAATGTCATTTTTGTTTTCATGGATATTTGCTCATCCCACAGCAGGTGTCTTACCTAGTGGTTAAATTGTGTTGTCTTATTGATTCGATTGTTCACCTCATGTTTTGCTAGGTTGTCATTTGATATAACGCTACCCAAGTATTTGAAAACTGGAACGCTGTCCACTTGGGCTTCATTTAACATGACTATTGGTTCTGCTCCTTCCCCATACACTTTCATCACCACCATCTTGGTCTTGCTGATGTTTAAACCATATTTCTTAAACTCCTCATTCCAGCTTTGCATTCTCTCTCCCAATTCCTCTTCTGAGTCACTCCATATCGCAACATCATCTGCAAATGTGAAGGCTTTGATATCTCCATGTTCTTTCCTTTTAATAGATTTCATTACTATATCCATCACAATAATAAATAGAAGTGGTGACAATGAGCTGCCCTGCTGCACTCCTCTCTTTGTTTCAAACCAGTCCGACAAACCACGCCCTACTTGAATACAACTTCTATTCCCACTATACAACATTTTCACTTTGTCTATGAGGCTGTCTCGCACTTGAAGTTCTTTCATGCATTTCCAAATTCTTTTCCTTGGTACACTGCCATATGCTTTCTCAATGCCCAAAAATATTAGAAATAAAGGCTTGTTCTTCTCCCAGTATGTTTCCATTAGCATCCTAATTGCAAATATAAGGTCTGTGGTTGGCCTTCCTGGTCTGAAACCATACTGCTCTTCTTCCAAAATTGGTTCAACAATATCTCTGATTCTGGTCTCTATTATTTTTTCCAATATTTTTAGGACATGAGACAGTAGTGTGATACCACAGTAATTAGTACATTTTCGTCAGCTTCCTTTCTTGAACAGAGGTACAATGATGCCCATCTTCCAGTCCTCAGGAATAATATTTTCTTCCCATATCTTGTTGAGCAGTCTGTAGAGCTATTGGATTCCTGGAATTCCCGCTGCTTTCAGCATATCTGCTCTTGGTTCATCTATGCCCACTGCCTTTCTTTTCTTCATGCTCTTGAGCGCATTTTCAACCTCAAGTCATGTAATTAGTGGTTCAGTTGTGGTTCCTCGACTTGGCTCTCCTCTATCCATTATGTTTTCTGTATCTCCATTCAGCAGCTTTTCGAAATAGATCTTGAGTTCTTGTTTAATTTCTCCCTCTTCTTGTGCCAGAGTTCCATCATCACGTTCTATTGTTTTTATGGTCTCTTGATCCCTTTGCTTGTTTTTCACTACTCTGTATAGCAATTTCATATTTCCTCTACTGTCCTCTTCCAGTTTGCAAACTCATTCCATTTCTTCTCTTTTTCTTCCCTTACAATGTTCTTTACAGCAAGTTTCCCGTTCCTGTATACTCTTTGAAGTCTTTGTGTTTCTTGTTCGTTTCATTCTTGTCCCTGTTTTTGTTTTTCCTTGTCCAGTGCCTTCTTTATTTGGTTTCTTTCTTTCACCGCTGTTTTCACTCTATCATTCCACCATGGTGTATCTTTTTTTTTCTTTTGATAGAACTTGTAATTCCATATAAGTTTTTGGCTTCTCCCACAAAGGTGTCTTTGAAGGCCTTCCACTCTTCATTAACGCTGGTTACTTCACCCTTCGGCAAACTCTGTTGAATCCTTAGTTTGTATTCTTCCTTTATTTGGACTTCTTGCAACTTCCAAGTTTTAACCCTTGGTTTTGTAATAATTTTCAGCATTTCATTAGTCTTATGTTTGAAGTCTACTACCAACAATCTGTGGTCACTGTCCATGCTTTCACTAGGGATGACCTTTACATGTGTGATTTACCTGCCACACAAACAGTGTGAAGCAAAAAATTCACAACAATTCCAAATTTTCTTTACATTTTTATTATATTAACACTAACATAGCAATATGTATTTTACACATTCCACAGAATCAGCACTGACTTTCTGAATTGTATGCACAGAAAAGTTTTAAAAGTCATACTTCGGCCAAAAGTATTGATTAATTACAAAATATTACAAATGTTCAAAGGATTTTCCATTTTAAATTTTCAATTTTAATGCAATTCCTTTGACACTTTTGTCACTTTTCCTACAGGACAACATGATTTCATGATTGAATCTATTCTCAGAAGTGGGTACTAGAATCTGTTGTTAATTATATCCTATACCCATGTACCCATGGTCCTAATGCTGCCTGGGATGCCTTCTTGGGGAACGAGATTTCATTCTTGTAGTGTGTACAGGAAACATTGAAGCACTCTTCTCTTTAAGGTAACTCACACATGTTAAATTGGATTCAAGTTAGGAGTTCATACCAGGCAGTCCAATTTCCATATCCCGATGGCATTGAGGAAGTCTGTCACACATCATGCTACAAGAGGTCATTCATTAAGGTGAATCTGTGCCAATAAATGAGTCAAAGGGCACAAAGTGGTTTAAGTTAATTCCTCAGTATGTTGGTGGCCTGCAACACCTTCATTCTCTATGAAGACGAGTTTTGTGCTAGCAGTTGGAGTAATTCCTGCCTACACCATGCGAGAACCCCTATGGAATAGCATTCTTTCTCTTCCATCCGTTCATTTCGTGTTCATACTATCTCTGCTCCACTGTCCACTCCAGAGGTTGCTGCGGAATAAGAAGACATTATATCTGGTGCTGTCTCATGAGCAGTGGGTCAGAAGCAGGGCTTTTTGAGGACAGATTTGCTTCTTCTAAACTCTTCCTCACCATCCGTTCACTTATATTCACATTGTGGGCCACTGATGTTGCTGCAGAAAAGGAAAACATTCTATCCAATGCTATCTTGTGAGCAGTGGGGTTGTAGCAGGGCTTTTTGAGGAGAGATTTGTTTTTTCTAACCTTCACCTTACCACCTGTTTACTTACATCCACATTGAGGGCCTCTGATGTTGCTGCAGAAAAGGAAATGGGGTGGACTGCGGAGCGGTGATCAGAGTATAGGGAGCTGGAAGTCAAGTAAGGATGACAAATTTGTCAGTGTTAAACTGCAGAAGTATTGTAAATAAGGAACATACCTTACATTTACCAGATTTTGTAATAGGAGTTGAATCATGGCAGAGAAGTGATATTATATATGTGGAAATGTTATCATGTAACTGAAATGTTTATATTAGAGACAAGATAGGAAAGATAGGAGGGGGAGTATTCATACTGGTAAAGGAAAAATTCGTAAGTGAGTTGATGTAAGTGATCATGAAGCTGTTTTTGTCGGAGAATGTAAGTTAAAGGTTGTAAAAGTAGGACTAGGAAATACTATATGCTCAATAAGAGAAGCATGTGGGAGGTTAAGGATGACAAACATGAAATTCTAGGTTTAAGGCTCACCTCTAAAGATAACAGGCAACTTGATGTTTTTTTTTTTTGCTAGGGGCTTTACGTCGCACCGACACAGATAGGTCTTATGGCGACGATGGGATGGGAAAGGCCTAGGAGTTGGAAGGAAGCGGCCATGGCCTTAATTAAGGTACAGCCCCAGCATTTGCCTGGTGTGAAAATGGGAAACCACGGAAAACCATCTTCAGGGCTGCCGATAGTGGGATTCGAACCTACTATCTCCCGGATGCAAGCTCACAGCCGCGCGCCTCTACGCGCACGGCCAACTCGCCCGGTACTTGATGTTTTTAGGGTGTGCAGATATGAAAAGGATGGTTCTGACACTGATGCAGAATTATTTGATAAGGTAATCAGCTATGTGAGGAATGACACAGAAAGGACCGTGATTGTAGCAGGTGATTTCAATCACCAAACGTTAACCACGAAGATAATGCGAATGACAGAAAGCATGACAAACAAATGGAAAGTAAGTTGAACAGCTGATCAGAAAGTGACGGAATGAAATACAGGCAATATATTCTAGACGTGGTGCTGATAAATCAGATGAGATCTAAAGAGAAACTGAAGTGACAGATGGTATAAGTGACCATGAAGCTTTGTTTTTTCATAGTTAAAAATAAATGTGATAGAAAGGAAAGTAAAACAGTAGAAATACTAGGCAATACCATATGGCTGATAGGAGAAGCATGCAGAGGGGGGGGGGGGGAGTTTTTAAAAGTAATTATGATCGGTGGAATATGGTAAATAAAAATGTAAACAGTTTATGGGATGGGATTAAAGCAATTGTTGAGGAGTGTGAAAATAGGTATGTACCGGTACCTTTAAAGGTGGAAAGGGATGATTAAGATCACTATATTATAACAAACAAAGAAATAAAGAGATTGGGGAGGAGGTGAAGGTCAGAAAGAAATAGAGTTAGGAGTGGTTGTGGAAGTAAGGAGAGATTAAAAGAACCTGCTAGGAAGTTTAGCAACAAACAAAAAACAAAAAGTCAGTTAAGGTTAGCATGATGGAAAATATAATTTTAAGAGAAAATGGAAGGGTAAGAATAGGTATTTTAAGGCAGAAACAGGTTTCAGGAAGAACATTCGACGAATCATTAATCCACAAGATGAGTGTATATGTGAGGACTTACAGAAGCCAGAAATATTCAGTCAGCAGTATGTAAAATAGTTGGATACAAGAAATATGTCCAGGCAGAGGATGCTACTTAATATTGGCAAAGTAACAAAGTTTACCTGTGATAATAAAGGTATTTATGAAAAGATACACAAGTTGAAAGCTACAATAGCAGCTGGGATTGCTAGTGATGTAATGTCACACTAACACTAAGGTTTCTGGCAACACAAGGATAGGAAATGGTTAGGTTTGGGAAGGAAGCAGCCGTGGTCTTAATTAAGGAACAGCCCCAGCATTTGCCTGGTGTGAAAATGGGCAACCAAGGAAAATCATATTCAGGGCTGCCAACGGTGGGATTCAAACCCATCATCTCCCAAATGCAAGCTCACAGCTATGTGATATTAACTGCACAACCAACTTGCTTGGTCCAGCTGGAATTGATAAGATTTCTGGTGATATACTAAAGGCAATGGACTGGGACATACCTGAAACAGTTATCTGTATACTGTTTGCATGAAGGAGCTATACGAAATTAATGAAGAATTGCTATAGTAGCCCCAGTGTACAAAGGAAAAGGTGAATGTGGATAGCTACAGGCCAGCCCAGCTTGGCATGTGTTTGATGGAAGCTCTGGGAAAGCATTATTTCCGATTATATTAGATGTGTTTGCAAAATGATTTGATTGAAGGCATTTCACGTTTCGGAAAGGTTATTCCAGTGAGGCTCAACTTGTAGGATTTCAGCAAGATAATGCACATAATTTAGATTCAGGAGGTCAAATGGATTGTGTCACTATTGACCTATCTAAAGTTATTGAGGGAGTAGACCTGGGAGACTGCTGACCAAAATGAGGGCTATGGACTAAATAAAAGAGTGGTGGATGGATGGCTAAATTTTCAGAAAATAGCACTGAGAGAATTAGAGTAGGTGAAGCATTATCTAATCCTGTAACAATTAAGAGGTGCTTTCTGCAAGACAGTATTATTGGACCTTTATATTTTCCTATGTCTCAGTCTTATCCTTGGCTGAGACATTATGAAAGTGACAGGTATGAGCGATGCCAGTAATGCTATTCCTTATGCAGCTAGTCCCTGCTATGAATGATGTGAAAAAGTTGCTCACAGGGTCAGCTGGAGCATGCAATTCAGTGCAGTTTGCAGACTGACATGTAATACCAACTTCTGGCTCCATGAGGAAAGGAACGGGAAACTACCTCACTCTTCATTTCCCTAGTATGCCTGTTCAGTGATGCCTACACCTAATGGTGGAGCTGTTGAGGATCCAACTAGCCTCCAGGCTGAGAACTGAACATACATGCATACATACAAATGAAATCAGTAAGGAGACTTTTTACAGATTATGTTATACTTCAGTAAATAAGTTACAGGATTGTGAGCGACAGCAAAAATACCTCAACAATGTTGTGAGATGGGCAGAAGATAATAATATGATGGTATTAACAAGATGAAAAGTCAGGTTGTAAGTTTCACCAAGAGGAAAAGTCCTTTCACTTTTAAGTACTGTGTTCATGGGGTGAAAGTACCTCATGGGGAACACTTACGTGTTAATATAAGGAAAGATAATCATATTAACGAGGGTGTATACAACAGTTACAGATATCTTCACATGACTGAGGGTATTTAGAGGTTATAGTAAGGATGTAAAGGAGAGGGCATATAAGTCTCCAAGTAATATCCCAATTAGAGTTGTTCTAGTTAATGGAAACTACACCAGGATTACTTGATATGGGACGTAGAAAAGATCCAAAGGGAAGCAGCATGATTTGTTCAGAGTGATTTCCAACAAAAGAGTAGTGATATGAAAATGTTGCAAACTTTGGGCTGGGAAGACTTGGAAGTAAGGAGACAAGCTGTTCAACTAAGTGGAATGTTCTGGTCTGCCTGTGGAGAGATAGCATGGAATGACATTAGTAGACGAATAAGTTTGAGTGGAGCTTTTATAGTTAGGAAAGATCATAATACTTGTATGAAGACTAATTTGGAATTAGAGAGGGCAAATTGGGGCAAATATTCTTTTATATGAAGCGGAATTAGGGATTGGAAAAACTTGTCAAGGGAAATTGTCAACTAATTTCCAAGTTCTTTGAAATCATCTAAGAAATGTTGTGGAAAACAATTGACAGGTAATCTGGATGAGTGTAAATGCAGGTGACTGATGATCAACTGACTGCGAGATCGACAGGTGGATTGAAGACATTCTATCAGGTGGTGTCTCATGAACAGTGGGCCTGAAGTAGGGCTGTGGAGGAGAGACAGCTTCTTCTAACGTTCTCACCATCCATTCATTTACATTTACATTGCGGACTGCTTCACTTCCATGGCAGTAGCATGGCAATCACGTAAGATCTGAAGGATGATAAACTGAGCATCTCCAGCCCTATCCAGGTCTCTCCACTGTTCAAAAAGTGGCAGAAGCAACTCAACCCAAACTACTGCTCTCACGGCATCCTTTAAACTTAAAGCAAACTTTACTTGTCTAAATTGCTTTTGAAACCATAAGGCGGTTCCAAGACACAAGCCCAGTTCTTTTAGATCCATTACTTCTTGGGATTTATACACTTGTTTGTTGCTGTCCTACCATACTCCATGGTCTACAGATAGCAAGCTCGTCTCTTATCCAGAAGACACAGGATCGATTTTCAGCCAAGTCAGCGATTTTTATCTGGATCTAAGAGCTGGTTCCAGGTTCACTCAAAGCTATTTGACAGTGAAATAGAGGCCCGAGTATAGAAAGATAAGAATGATGGCCAAAAGGATTCGCCACACTGACCATAATCTCATAATATGCAGACTTTTGGGCTGAGCAACAGTCGCTGTAGCACCACTGGGTTTGTTACTTTCCTATAAACTCAGTCTGATAACCTGTATGGCTGGGAGATTCGCAATTAATTGAGGCTGGAGTTGGGAGGCAACAAGCTATGGACTAAATGTTAGGAACCATCTGTTATTTTCCTGGAGAAAACGCACAGTAGGATTTTAATCCATTTCTTAGCTTAATTTTGTGCACTTCTTTCAGTTCGATAATCTAGTCACAAAACCATTAAAAAGAAATACAAAACACATTGTATAAAATATATTACTACAACTTGCTAGATAATAATAAAGTTTGGAGAGAGAGAGAGAGAGAGAGAGAGAGAGAGAGAGAGAGAGAGAGCGAGAGAGAGACACCTCCACCTGATGTCCAATTTGACATTTGTCAGAGCAAAAATATGGGAGAGGAGGGCAAGGTAATTTCATAATTTTGATGGTGAGGTAATTGCTCTAGTTTCTAACATGCTTTGGTAGATTCTGGTGGTAATGAGAAGTGAAGTCAGAACTGGGAGATTATTCATTATTCAAAAAATTAGTCGCACCTGAAGAAATCATTACAAGCATCATACTATTTAACTCCACTTCTGGACTTCATAATTGCCTAGATTTGGTTAGAAAGTGAGTCCATAAGGTTGTGCAGGTACCTTGCTTTCAGGTTAAGCCACTCGGTGGGGATTTGATTGCTGTGAGCTCGCATCTGGGAGATAGTGGGTTTGAACCCCACTGTCAGCAGCTCTGAAGATGGTTTTTTGTGGTTTTCCATTTTCACACCAGGCGAATGCTGGGGCTGTACCTTAATGAAGGCCATGGCCGCTTCCTTCCCGTTCCTAGGCCTACCCTGTCCCATCGTCGTCATATAACCTATCTGTGTTGGTGCAACTGCGAAAAAAAAAAAAGAGGATTTGATTGTGCAATTCCACCTAACTGTGGGGAATCTGATGTCGGCATTTTACCCGCTGTTCCATGTCCCACAGATTTTCAATGGGGTTCAATTCAGGTGATTTTGCAGGCCAATCAAGATGTAACAGGGTGGAGGAGTGTTCATAAAACCAGTCACGTATGCGTCGAGCCCGATGAACTTTGCAACATCTGATCATCCAGAATGTTTCAATCTTTTTTTCCCCGAGTTATTTTATGTCACACCTACACAGATCTTATGGCGACGATGGGATAGGAAAGGCCTAGGAGTGCGATAGAAGTGGCTGTGGCCTTAATAAAGGTACAGCCCCAGCATTTGCCTGGTGTAAAAATAGGAAACCACAGAAAACCATCATCAGGGCTGCCAACAGTGGTGTTTGAACCCACTATCTCCCGGATACAAGCTCACAGCTGCGCGCCCCTAACCACATGGCCAACTTGCCCGGTGAATGTTTAAATAAACATGCTAGTTCATGTTAGTGGTCACCTCAGTGAGCGGGCCCAATCCATCATACCAATATAGTTGGTCCGTTATTGGACATTATAAATTTTCCAGCTAACTCATTCCTGGTTGCCAGCGTTTTGCCCCAGTGTGATTAGTTGGGCTCATCAGTTGGTAAATAGCACACCCACCAAGACGCATGGCTAGTGCATACCGTGGAGGCCACTGCGTAGGCTACTTGGAGCCACCAGCTGTGGCAATGCACTGTGAGAGACTGTCTCATTTTCAATCCATGATAAGAAAAACACCCCCAAAACATCACAGACCCATCTTCGGCTTGAACATGACCTTGCACACTTCCAGAATGAACTGCTTCATTTGGCCTTCTGTGCACGCGACGACGTACACCATTGGAATACAGGAAAAAATGTGAGTCATCAAATCATACTGCTATTACAAGATATTAGAATCATTCCGTATTGACAGTTTTCACTTTACAATGGCGAAAAATGAGGGTATCCTCCTATTCAATACATCATATATTCCGTCATTAGACGGAGCAAACAAATTCAGACATGTTTCGGCTCGCTTGAGCCATCTTCAGTGAAAAAAATTAGGGGGTTGGAATAATTTACATAATATAGGTTGAAAAAATGCTAAAAAACATAATGAAAGAGTAAACAAAAAAACAAAAGAGAGCTTAGACGGAAAACAAAATTAGCACAAATATACACTATTTACATCAATATGCAGAGCAAAAAACTTACTGCGACAAAATTCAGTGAAGCAGGTGTTAATTTGAAATAATAATTGATACTAAAAACTGCGTTAACCTAAGAAACAAGGGAATGAGAAAACAAATGATGCAGATGGAAACAAATAATAGTAGCGCATAGTGAGGTTGTGGACCTCATAGTTTACAAATTATTGGCTTTAAAAATGACAAAACAGTTTGAAATTGCTGTCAGAATCATCCTAGTGGAAACCCATCACAACAAATTGGTCAGGAGGAGAGCGGGAGCAAACATTTTTGAGAGAAACCAAGCCTGAATTAACCTGCAGGTGAAAAGTCTGTGACAAGGAGAAAAAACAACATGAAATTTAAGGCTTTAGAAATAGCAGCATTCTCAATATCTAGGGACCGCTAGATTGAGAAGCTGTGAAACGCATCTCTGGTCCTTGTCAGCCAGCATCTTTTTCCTATCACAACTCTGACATTGTGTTTCGTGGCCACGTGTAGTACACCACTGCTTGTAGAAACGTTGAATAGTCCGTTACAGAACACCTACAAATCCAGCAACCTCACACACAGTATGGCCATGGGCACATCCAAACACGATTGCCCATTTTTGCCACTCTATCACATCCTTACATCTACCCATGTCGACGTACACCGTCCGCTTGAAACACCAATGTTTCACTAATCGCTACTGCCTTACGCTCACGTAGAGGAAGTTCGCGAGCAGTTGAGAACAGGACTCATTCACTGCGCCATCTGTACAGGCTTAAAGATCCATCTGTGCGTGTGCACTAGGGCGACTAATTTTTTTGTCCGGTGAGCTTACTTATTGAATAAAATTAAGGAAGTTAGGTTAATGAAGATAGAGTCATAATGAGTGTGAATCTTCTTAAGATTCGTTTGGTATATGTACATAGCTGTGGAGTGACAGTCACCAGGTGACTACCCAGAATTAATAATAATAAGAAGAAGAAATCAACGATAAGCTGGGTCAATGAAGTAAGAAAGGATTTAGAAAAAAACAATATAATAACAGAAGAAATAAATAATAGAGAAGGCTTTCGGGAAAAAGTATTGAAAATAGAAGGATTCCAAGGTAGGAAAGTAAAAAAGACTGGTTCAAAGTGGTCTGAACACAGAAAGAAGAAACATAGTGAACAGATGAAAGCGTACTGGAAGAAAAGGAAAGAACAAAGAAGAAGGAATTGAAATTGGCACGTGGTCCTCTGGTGGCCCATTCGAAAGAATAATAATAATAATAATAATAATAATAATAATAATGGAGATCCTACGCTATCAACCAAGAGGACAGAGATGTATAGGACGTCCAAAGAAGCGATGGAAAGAAAATGCAAGACCGTAACAGGCCACATGGCCCAGTACTTGGAAGGATGATGATGATGATGATGATGATTATGACATAACCTCTCCTGCCCAAACGCCAACCTCACCTTCCCGAGATGAAAAAACCTGTTCCCAGCCCTGTTGACAGAGTCACGGCGGTATAACCGTTACATCCATTATGGAGGAAATGCTGTGATTTCAGCTAGTCCATTAGCTGAGAGGTGGCAGCCCCACCAATGGTCTTACTTCCTTCAGGCTAGCAACCCGTCGGAAGGACATTTGATTGCTTTCAAGTCTTGCAAAAAGTAAAATGCAAGACCGTAACGGGTCACATGGCCCAATACTTGGAAGGAAGATGATGATGATGATGATAATAATAATAATAATAATAATAATAGTAATAATAATAATAATAATAATAATAATAATAATAATAATAATAATAATAATAATAATAATAATTGTCCACGCACTTTATGAGACCTTTACATAAAAAGAAAACTTGGAGATCACCTAACCCATTGCTAGGGGAATTCCAGATTGATCATGTTGCTATTTCCGTAAAGAATATGCTTGAGATTCAGAATGTTAAAGTACGGAAGGGAGTTGTCGATTCAGATCACTACCTTACGCAAATCAAGGTTAGGTTCCAACCAAACAGATCCAGACCTAAAGGCAGCCAATTTCCAAGAGTGGATCCGGACTGCCTGAGGAAGAACGCTGACGTTTTCGTACGTGACATACACAATCAAGATCCTAAGGTATGGCCAGATATTCGCAACACATTACAGCCATCAGCAATGAAATTCGGACAGCCTCCCAGGAAACGTAAACACAGATGGTGGAACACAACCTGTGATGACGCTATCAATGAGAGAATCAAAGCATGGAATCAATGGAATGGACATAGAACAGTCGACAGATGGCAGAATTTCCTTAAGACTCAAAAACTGACCTCAAAAACAATCCGCCGCGAAAAACGTACATACGAGAAAAACAGACTCGCAGAGATAGAACAGGATTTCCAGAAAAACAACACTCGGAGTTTCTACAAGACATTTCGTGAGGACTTATCAGGGTACAAACCACCAACATTAAATTTTCGTCGAACTAACGGATCACTAGAGACAAACAGTAAAGAGAACAGCAAGATACTGGCTGACTATTTCCAAAATCTACTGAACTGCGATCCACCAATTGAAAGACTACAGTTTGAAAAACCTCCACCAAACCCAGACTCACAACCCCCAACAACTCAAGAAATAAAAGAGATAATCCAATCGCTCAAAAATAATAAAGCCCCTGGGAACGATGGCATAACTGCAGAAATGTTGAAAATAGGAGGAGATGACCTCATCAGAAGAATTCATACGCTCTTAACAGAAATATGGGAGACCATGATGATTCCGAAGGACTGGAAGAATGCCATTATCCATCCGTTACATAAGAAAGGCGATCGAGCGGACCCCAACAACTACAGAGGCATATCCCTTTTACCAGTTATATACAAGGTTCTATCTAAAGCGCTATTAAACAGAGTAGAACAACAAACAGATCATTTGATTGGTGAATACCAAGCAGGCTTCAGAAAAGGTAGATCGTGTTCTGAGCAAATTTGGATTCTGAAGACGATATTAAGGATACGCCGCAGTACCACCACATTTGTCACCTTTGTGGACTTTAAGAAAGCGTATGACTCTATCGATAGACAAACTGTTGTGGACATTCTAGGAGAGCTCAGTGTGGACAAGAAGACCACAGAATTAATCCGCCAGACTCTCACAGACACAACATCTCAAGTGAAGTTTCTAGGTGAACTATCAGAGCCTTTTGAAGTGCATACAGGAGTTCGACAAGGAGATCGCCTCTCCCCAATCCTTTTTAACTTAATGTTAGACAAAGTCATCAGGGAATGGGGAAAAGAAATCGAAGGTATAAACATTGGTACTCGGGGACAAAGAATTAACGTGAAGTGCTTAGCTTTTGCTGATGATCTAGCTATCTTTACCAAGACTAGTGAAGAAACCAGGTATGCCATAGAGAAGTTGCATGAGATAGCATCAAAGACAGGCCTCCAAATATCGTATGAGAAGACTCATATCATGGCTAATGGACACCAGAATATCAAAAGATCCCTGCTACAGACAAATTATGGAATAATCACACAGGTCCCTTCCTTCAAATATCTGGGAGAAATCATTGTACCATCTGGACTGGACAGGAAAGCTAATTTAGAAAGGGCCACCAAACTCCTGAAAGCATACCGAATAACATGGAACCACTACAATAAAAGAGTGATGTCACGAAATGCAAAACTTCGGCATTACAAGACTGTTGTTCTTCCGGAAGCCTTGTATGCCTCAGAAACCACATCTCTAGGAGGCCACTCTAAAATTGATGAAATTGAAAAACAAGAACGAAAAATTCTGAGGAAAATATATGGCCCCGTTCATGTAAATGGTATATGGATCAAAAGGAAAACTGTAGATTTGTACAAAGCAATTGACAAATTCACCGATACTGTACGCAGGAGACTATTGAAATTCTATGGCCACATCTGTAGAATGGACGACACTAGACATGCAAAAAAACTGCTTGGTATAATTAATTCAAAGAAGGTCAAAATAAGCTGGTTTGAGGAAATAAAGCAGGACTTAAAAGAAATGAATATCACAGAAGATATCATCAGGGATCGCAAGGCTTTTGGGAATCTGGTTGCAAAACACACGTTCAAGGAAAAGGCTAAAAGAACCACAGGGAAGCAATGGACGGAAGAACGCAAGAAACAGCATAGCGAGTTCATGAAGAGATTTTGGGAGGAGAAGAAGAAAGGAAAACCATCATCAGGCTAACAAGTTCCAACGCGCTCTGTAAATGGGCATAACGAAGAAAGAAAGAAAGAAAGAAAGAAATAATAATAATAATAATAATTTTAAGTGGATTAAAAAACAAGGGCATTAATCAGACAAACATTAACTGGCACTACTTCACCCTAGGCAAAATATCTGAGCCTTTTACTATTAACATCAACACCGGGGTCCAACAAGGAGAAGGATTATCTCCGTTACTGTTCAATCTCATACTTGAGGAAGTAATCAGGACCTGGGAAAAGGATATTAAAGGGATAACGCTTGGCGGACTACCTAAAGATAGAATTCATTTGCACTGTTTGGCCTTTGTGGATGACATAGCAATCCTTTCCAATAACAGGCAATAAGCAATTTATTCCATCGAAAAATGACATGAAATCGCCATAAAAACCAGACTTCAAATCTCATGAGCAACTCAATACATGGAAGTAGCTTCACGATACTTAGATGGACAACCTATAACTAAATTCGGCAAAATCTTTCAGGTGAACCAATTCAAATATTTGGGAGAAATCATTCAGCCCTCTGGTTTAAACCATGAAGCAAATAAAGACCTTCCAAGTTACAGAAAGCTTACAGGATCACTTGGAACAAGTACTATAAAAAAAATCAATATCTCGAAAAGCAAAACTTAGACACTATAATATAGTAATCAAACCTGAAGTTTTATATGCTTCAGAAACCTTAATCATTGGTGGAGGGTCTCTAACCAAAGACATGGAGAAACAGGAAAGGAAAATGTTTAAAAAAAATTTTTGGCCCAGTTTGTAAAGAGGGAATAGGAAAAAAATCACCCCAGGAAATATACTGTCATTCTGAAAAAATACCTCAAACTTTTTGGAAAAGACTATTGACATTTTATTGACACCTTATCAGAATGACCAGTAACAGACTAACTAAAAGAATTCTCAACCTGGTCTTTTCATCTAAAATCACGAACAACTGGCTTCATGAAACTGAAACAGATCTCCAGGAAATCAACATCTCAGAAGACGGTGTACAGGACTTATGTAAATTCAGCACCAAAATCGAGAATCACCAGTTTGAAGACAAACCCAACACCAGAGCAACTATAACTTGGACAGAAGAACAAAGGAAGAAGCTCCACGAGAGGATGAAGGGATTTCAGGAGGAGAAGAAGGCCAACACATCAGCTAAGCTGGTTCAATAGAGCTCTTAAGTAGGGCATAACGATGTAAAAAAAAAAAAAAGTTAGAGGGCCATAAATATTTAAAATTAAATTAAATAATAATGAATTATTAATATGACTAATCAAACTGCAGTAATAAGAATCACGGGTCATGAAAAACAAGCAATTATCCAGAAAGGAGTAAGGCAGGGCTGGAGTTTGTCTCTCCTTTTTTTTTTTTCAATGTTCAAAAATACACAGTTCAAAGAAATTAGGGGAACATGATTTGTAACGTCTGGTAAGTGAATGTTAATTTGGTAGATGGGGTTCCAATAGTCGTACAGCATACCTTGAGACCTTAGCTACTCAGGGTATGTCAAATCGAAGTTATACTCCATCTGTAGGCATAGCCATGCATTAAACTGTCAGGTGACCCCTCAAAACAAAGTGAATAGCGATAGGTCCGTGTGTTGTCGTGAGGTACACAGACCACTGCGGTCATCTGAGCACATTGTACGTAAACCAGCACATCCCATGAGACATCTTAACGAGGTTCAAGTTGCAAGGGCCATTACTTCGATTCAGGAAGGATGGACTTTTTGATGTGTTGCTGTGGATCTCAATGTCCCTCTGTCTGTTATTCAACACTTGTGGAATCGCTACAATGAGACAGGCCAGTTCACAAGGAGGGCTGGACAAGGTCATGGACGCATGACAACTTCACAGGATGACTGATATCTGATCGTCTGTGCATTGCGGCATTGTTCAGCAACTGCCAGAGAACTGCAACAAGATCTCAGGAGGGTCACTGGAGTCACGGTGTCTGACCAGACAGTAAGGGACAGGTTAAGGGAAGTGTCCTTACGACCCAGACGTCCTGTTCAAGTGCCCCGTTTAACGCAGCAACATCGCGCAGCTCGCCTTCTATTTGCCCCTACCCACATCAACTGGCAACTTCGCCAATGGAGACCAGTGTTGTTCACATACGAGTCCAGATTTCCCCTGACACAGCGTGATGGACGTCAACGCGTATGGAGACACTGTGGTGAGCAGTACTTGCCAAATGTTGTCCAGGAAGGTGATTGATTCGGACAAAGTTCTGTGATGTGTGGGGTGGCATCAGTATCGATGGCTGTATGGAACTTGTCGTTGTCCACGGTAATCTTACCGCTGCAGGGTACATTGAGCAGTTACTGCTACAGCATGTGTTGGTTGCTGCATACGGTGTTGGCCCTGAATTTGTACTCATACATGCCAATGCCAGAGCTCATGTAGCGCGCATCACCAGAGCTGTCTTGCGAGAACTGGACATTCAAGACATGGAATGACCAGCAGCGAGTCCAATCGAGCATGTGTGGGATAGGCTTGACAGAAGTGTTCGTGGGCGTCCTGTTCCACCACAGACTCTCCAAGACCTCGAACAGGCTCTCATTGAAGAATGGGACCTGATACCGCAATGTGACCCCCGTTGACTTATACAGAGCATGCCACGTAAGTGCCAAGCTGTCATAAATGCTCGTGGAGGACATACACCATACTGAAGCTCTCCAACTGTGATAAAAATCCACCTTGGAGGACTGTTATCACTTTGTTTTCGCCCCTATTTGGACATTTCCATTTGTGTTCTGAAAATGAACATGAATCCATCGATGTTCTTTTGTAAAGAATAAAGGTAAAAGGTTTAGTTGGTAATATACCTGGGTGTGATGTATTGTTTTGTGGAGCATGGCATACGTTCAAAAACTTATTCCCCTAAATTTTTTTGAACTGTGTATATAAGCAGTCAAGGAAATGAAAGGGGAATTTGGAAAACAAATCACAGTTCAAGGAGAGGTATTCAAAACCCTGAGATCTGCTGATGATATTGTTATGAAGACAGTCTTGGAGAAGGAGTATAAGATGGAAATACCGTATACAGGTCCAAAGCTAAAGTAACAGAATGTAGCCAAACAGTCAGATGATGCAGGATATAGTCTTAAAGGATGAAGATGAATAATATTACTTTAAATGTAGGTTAGCAAAAGCAAGGAAGGCCTTTCTTAAGAAAATACTGTTGCTCACTTCAAACATATACTGGTCAAAAAAAAAAAAATTGTTTACATTTTTATACATTCATACCTCTGTGGTACCTACAAACACTGAAATGAAAACAGACAAGCAACAATTAAGAACTAAAATGGAAAGTGGATGTCATGCACTGAGCTGGCTACATGGTATTTATGCCACCCCTCACATGGATAACAGCTTCAAAACATCTTTATGCTTCTGACATGGTTCCGCACATTCAGTTGAGGCAGACGTTTCTACTCTCCCAAAAAGGTTCTTCAAGGACTTGTAGGTTTGAGGCGGTGGATTTATTTCTTGGATGCGTTGTTCCAGTTGGTCTTAAAATATTCAATCAGATTCAAGCCGGAACGTCTGGATGACCACTCCATTCTTTGCACGTGGTGCTCTTGCACTATCTCTGAAAGATGTTGGCATCATGCACTCTAGCATTATTGTGCATGAATACTGCATTTTCTCCAAGTTGCTCACGTCAGGAGTTACATGTGGCACAAAAACCTCATTAATGACCCACTGTTATTGATCATGAGATATGTTTCTCTGTCAAGAATTATGCCTGCCTACACTGTAACAGATCAACAATAGCAGATTGTACAGGCGTCGGATGAAACTGCTGCGCAAGTCCTCTCCAGACTCGCAGACAACCATCTGATTGATATAACATGATACAGGATGCATCCAAGAAACTGGGGTCTTAAATTGGCCTCTTGAAACCTCTTTCTGACTTATAGTCCAGAAGTCTGCTGTAGGTCCAGCTGTAGTGGTCATGCTGTAACTTGGAGAGCTTGTACACACACTAAACAATCCTGCCCTGGGTTTGTTCTCCTTTGGCAGCCCATGTCAGGGTGCCTGGAAATGTTTCCACAGATATCAAATCATATTTTGAGCAACTACCAGCATTCTGACAATGTAGCTCAGCGAATAGCCTTCTTCAGTGACAATCTCACTACAATAAAAAACAGGAGGTAATACGTGTCCACCATGTCAATACTATACAAAATACTGTTTAATGTATATATATATTAACTAATCATACACGTTTTGAGAAAACAAATTCTCTTCTTCAGCAAAATAACATTATACAAGACAAACATGAATGATATTATATTAAACAGCATTTTGTATAGTACTGACAAAGTGGACTCATATTATCTCCCATTTTCCAGTGTAGTGAGATTGACACTGTAAGAAGTCAATACGGACCACTATATAGACTATCAACTTAAACCTAACTGCATGGTACTACAGCCCTTGAAGGATCTTGGCGTACCAAGCGACCGCTGCTCAGCCCGAAGGCCTGCAGATTACCAGGTATCGTGTGGTCAGCGCGACGAATCCTCTCGGCTGTGATTCTTGGCTTTCTAGACCGGGGCCGCTGCCTTATCGTCAGGTAGCTCCTCAATTCTGATCACGTAGGCTGAGTAGACCTCGAATCAGCCCTCAAATCCAGGTAAAAATTCCTGACCTAGCCGGGAATCGAACACGGGGCCTCCAGGTAAGAAGCAGGCATGCTACCCCTACACCACGGTTACAGACCATCAACATGGTTAAATTTATAATTCTAGTCTTCCTCAACCAGAGTGAGTGCATGAGTCACTTCATTCGATGAAAATACTTTGTCCCAATAATAACAAAAATAATGTCAGAAATGGTCCGCCTTTTCAATACTACAGTATATTACGTAACGTTTACATTACATTTTTTAGTCAAGGAACTAGTTTTGGCGTTGCTAGCCATTATCAGCCATAATACAAATCTGTACAAACACATCTAATAATTAAAACAAATGTACAAACATACACAAATGATGTTAAAAGGTATTAAAGGCATCTAGAGATCCTGAAATGAACAATGTGCACAACACGTAAAATATAAAATGGAATTAAAATAGGGCTCTTAGTGAGATCTAAAATCCTTGGACGCATCCTTGAACCTGATGGTATTAGGTTACGAGGCATACAGAGTCTTTCATTTTCACATCTCACGTGACCCTTTTCGTTTTTTGGTAGACACCTTCATTTTTCAAAGTATTGGACCCCTTCCATGTTTTCCCTCTGATAAATGTTAATAGATTATGGTTGCCTAGTTGTACTTCCTCTTAAAACAATAATACCACCACCACAACTTAATACATACATACTGTATTCATTGTTATGCCTTTTGAGCTCAGTCCGCAAGCCTCTATTTGTAACTAGCTCTATGGCCTTGTTTAGTTCTATACCACTTATTTCTAAATCATTAGAAACTGAGCCTAACCATCGTCACCTTAGTCTCCCTCTACTTCTTTTTACCCTCTATGACCAATTACATTATTCTCCTAGGTAACCTATCCTCCTCCATTTCACCTCACAAGATTCTACCACCAAAGTTGGTTTATGCATACAGCTTCATCAGTTGAGTTTATTCGTAACAACCTTTTTCTCCTCATTCTGGGTACCCTCCTGTCATTGTTCCCACCTATATCAGCAATCCTTCTCGCTATTTTCATGTCTGTTAATTTTTTATCTTATGAATAAGACAGGCCTGTCCTGATTCCACCCAGCTTTCACTCCCGTAAAGCAAAGTTGGTCTGAAAACAGACCGGTGTAAGGATAGTTTCATCCAGAAGCTGACTTCTTTCTTACACATTAGTGTTGACCACAACTTCAAGCTCACTGCATCAGTATTGGTGCAACATGATTCAGTCTCACTTACTATACTACAATCTTGGAAGAATAAACATCCTACATACTTCTACCTGTTCCAGCTTTGTATTTCCAACCTGACATGCAATTCCCTTAGGTTTCTTACCTATCGACACCACTTTAGTCTTGGAGAGGCTAATTTTCACATCATACTTGTTGCCCCTATTTTCAAGTTCCAAGATAGTTGACTACAGGCTTTCAGCACAATCTGCCACCAAGACCAAGTTGTCGGCATAGGCCCAACTGCTTGCTACATTTCCACCAAGCTGAATCCCTCTCTGCCACTTTATAACATGTAAACTATGAACAGAAAAGGTGAATGAACACAACCCTGTCTAACCCCTGTAAGTGCCCTTGAACCACAAATTCATTTTACCATCAAATCTCACTGCAGCACAACTGTCAACAAAAATGCCTATAATTGTTTTTAATAAACTGACCATAATTCCACAGTCAACTAGTATGACTACCACATCTTCCCTATGTACTCTTTGTCATATGCCTTCTCTAGATCTGTGAAACATAATTCGCCATTGATGCTTTCACGGCCCGTACTTATAGACATGATCTAGGCTTTTGAGTTTATGCCATGTCAAGAAAATAAGGTGAAAATCTTTACGTTTCACAGAGAACTATGCTCTCTGTCATCAGAAGAAAATCTTGACTGTCCAAGAGAAAGGCTTCCAAAACAATGAGCTTTATCCAATAGAAGTGGAAATGGTACGTTCATTCATCACCAGATGGCTCCTCAGACACTGTACAGCACTAGCGTTTGAAGTGGAAGCTGATGGAACTATCAGAATCAGTCTGAGAGGGTCACATAACATAACAGGCGTACGCACATGACATTGACACAAGTCTGGAATGAAACGTCTGGCGATGAGGAACGTACGAATTTGGAAAATAGATTAGGATTTGGAAAACACCGAAATGAAATAACAATGGTGAAACTAAAACTGCTCACAGTCTGGGTAAAACCAAGGACAAATTGTCCCAACTTTTACGTCCTGGGGTATACGAAATTCCCTGTACTGGCGGTAAGGTATACATTGGCCAAACATGCCGGTCCATTGGTACCCGTATCAAGGAACATGAACGTAATATTCGTCTCAACCAGCCAGACAAATCAGCAATAGCTGAGCACGCTCTATTCTCGGGTCATGATGCCATGTTCCAAGATGCTCGAGCTCTTACACAAGACACTACAGGTCCAGGATTATATAGGAAGCTATGGAAATACGTAGAAATCCTACCAATTTCAATAGGGACACTCGTTATCAATTAAGTAATACCTGGTTGCCAGCCATTAAGGATTTATGTAGGTAGTTCCCTTCCCTGTCCCTTCACTATTGTTATTTAGTTTCAGTGTTTTCCAAATTCGTACATTCCTCATCGCCAGATGTTTCATTCCAGACTTGTGTCAATATCATACCTTCATATGTGCGTACACCTGTTATGTTATGTGATCCTCTCAGACTAATTCTGATGGTTCTGTCAGCTTCCGCTTCAAACACTAGCGCTGTACCGCGTCTGAGAAGCCATCTGGTGACGAATGGACGTACCTCTTCCACTTCTATTGGGTAATGTCTAAATTCAAAGCTCACTGTGTTAGAAGCCTTTCTCAAGGACAGTCGAGATTTTCTTCTGGTGACGCAGAGCATAGTTCTCTGCGAAACGTAAAGAATTTTACCTTATTTTTTTGACATAGCATAAGCCCAGAAGCCTATATCATGTCTATAAATATAACTGTCTATTTTTCTCGTAGCATTTTTCAATTACTTGGCACATACTGAGAATCTGATCCTGACAGCCCCTCCGCGGTCTGAAATCACACTGGTTTTCATCCAACTTATTGGCAACCACTGATCGCACGCTCCCTTCCAAAGTGCTGGTGAACACCTTGCCTCATATACTGATCAATGAAAACACCTCGATAGTAGTTGGAATTCTTCCTGTTCCCTTGCTTACAGATAGCTGCAATTCTTGCTTTTATCCAATGAGAAGGTACCTTACGAACATTCTATGTTAATCTTATTATCTTATGAAGCCATTTCATCACTGTCTTCCTAATGTATTTCAGGTATAATTTCATCTCCTGCTGCTTCATGACAATGGAGTTTACCCCTTTACCATCCTTTCAACTTTAAGCGTGATTTCATCAACAATTGTCCTCCTTCCCATGATCTTGGTCATTCACCATATCGACATGAATATTTCCTTTTACGTTGAGAAGATCTTCAAAATACAGTGGAACCTCGATATCCGTTCCCAGAAACTAAGTTTTCCCGGATTATTTGTCCAATTACATGGCCTCACAAAAATCCTTACTCAAAATTGTTTAAAAAATCTCACATTATCCGTTCCTCAGAGAAACAATCTTGAAACCATAATCTCGAGTTCAATATAACCTTCAAAATTTGAGTAGGGTAATGATAATTTTTGCAGTACAAGATTTGTAAAAACCTATTACATATATGGGTGATCAAATAACAAGAACGAAAGGATGGTTACAACATGCCATTGGATCTTCATGTTAATGTCACCTCACTGCGGTAATTAAAGCAAGTACCGGAAAAGGGATCAGCAGTGAACTTGCTTAAAAGATCACCATCACATCGCGTATGCCTGTATTTGTTTAGGGAAATCACGGAAGTCACAAAGCAGACCGCATTAGTTGGAAGGAGACAAGAGTGCATTCCAACAATTCTACTTGAAGAAGGAATAATAATAATAATAATAATAATAATAATAATAATAATAATAATAATAATAATAATAATAATAATAATAATAATAATATTATTGATCTGACGTCCTACTAACTACTTACACAGTTTTAGGAGATGCCAAGGTGCTTACTTTTGTCCCACACAAGTTCTTGTACGTGCCAATAAATCTACCGATACAAGGCTGACGTATTTTAGCACCTTCAAATATCAGTGGCTAAGCCAGGATCAAACCTGCCATGTTAGGGTCAGAAGACCAGCACACTACAGTCTGAGCTACTCAGCCCGGCTTGGAGATGGTACGAGTTTCATCAAATGGTCATACTTGTAAAGAATCAATGTTTTATCCAGGGTTAGGTGTTTATTTTTGACAGACCTTTTACGATTGTATCCCAAGCAGGTTTTCTGGCACTTCTCTCATGGGACTAGTTGCTGGGCTTTCAGAGAGGAATTGAGTCTTGAGAATTTGCAATATGTTTGCGAGATTCCCCGTGACTTGAGATCATTCTTACACAGTGGTTGGTCATGGCTCATTCTGAGTAAGTGGGACAAAGTCTTTACAAAATGTAGTTTCTCTGCACTACTACTCACTCTGAAATGTAACCTAAGACGAATCTTTCACAGTTGCTACAGTCTTCAATGGTGCACTCAACCTTCTCTTACCATCAGGCATTATATACGATTGTTTTCATACCCTGAACAGATGCTGCACCTTACATACATAAAGCCGTGAGATAATACCGTACTGGCCCGAATATAGGTTGGGGATTTTTACGTTAAAACGTCCTTGTCGCAGTCCTTTTATATGCACAGCCTAATGTTTAAATAGTTTGTATCATTTCCACCTGCAGCCCACTGACTTGAGTAGCGAGTGTCTCAACGGACTTCACAGCTGACCTCAAGGTTATAAATAAACCATAATTTATTGAGGGTTTATGATATTTTAGAAAAAATTTGTGGTCTGTGGTTAGTGATGGGATGAATCGAATATAATGCATTCCAGAACTTGTGAGAGTGGATACGTACATTTGAAACCATATTCGAGTAAAACATAACCTTTAAATTCAACTAGGGGTAATGGAAATGTATGCGGTACAATTGCACAAGATTTACCATACACTTACTCCTACATAAATTATATGAGTTAAAAATCTCAATACGTTACTTTACATTAAATTTTACCATGGAAATTAAATTACATTCCCATGAAAACTTCTTTCAGGTCAGTAACTTTGTCAGCCAAGTTCAGTGAAAACTATACTATGAAAAGCCAGCAAGCCAAGCAATAATCGATCACAATTAGTTTTGTAGTCCTCCAATCTAATTAAAATAAAACAATTGTCAAGGATGAAGCAATTCTGGGAGGAGAAGAAAAGACATATTAAACCAATTATTTCCCATGGTCCGAAAAGATTACAGTATACTTTCAAATAAGTTATAGGCTTCGTTTACACCTGCTGTTAAGCAACACACTCTCGCAGGAATTGTGGACTTTTGATCGCATTACTGCTATACAGGCAGAACGAAAATTCAACCAGGTGTCATTCAGACAGAAAACGAAGTTCCACCAACTAGCTCAGAAAGAGGCAGTCTCTCGCACGAACCCGGTTGCTGGTAAAACTGTCATCAATCTTTCCAAGAAATTCCAAGAAATCCTTAGACGAGAACCAAATGGCAGTTCTGGCTAGGGGTCTTAATCTCGCTGTCGCTCCCTCTAAAATTCCCACTGAGGAGTTAAAACAGAAATGTGTGAGACTCATAAGGTCCGCTGTTTGTGCCCACGCCCAATTTAACAAGAGGCAAAAGGAGAGCTCTGAATGAACTTAAGAGGTGATTCTGAACTGACCATTCTCTTAGCTGATAAGGGTAATGTGACAGTGGTTATGGACACTGACGAGTATAAGAAGAAGATCTCAGCTATATTGTCAGAGCCTGTTTACAGACTGAGCTCACGTGACCCCACCACTCGTGTGTCCAACGCCACCGTGAAGCTCGTAAGGCAATCTTCAATTCCAAAAGAGGTGGCTAAACATCTGTCCCTGGGGGATACAGTGCCACCTAGATTATATGGACTGCCTAAGATCCATAAAAAAGATATTCCCCTCATACCTATTGTTAGTGCGATAGGATCTCCTACGTATGCTCTGGCTAAATACCTTAGCAAATTGCTTCAGCCACACATAGGACGTACTGAATCATATGTCGGAGACTCTTGCTATTTCGTCAACAAGCTGTCAACCATAACCCTTCAACCTAACGCACTTTTGGTGAGTTTCGATGTGGAGTCCTTGTTCACTAAAGTGCCGACTGACTCGGTCATGTCTCTCATTGAACACCTGTTCCCTGAAGACATTACTAAGCTATTTTACCACTGCATGACTCCCGCTATTTCTTGTGGGGCGGGATTTTTTACAAACGATGGACGGAGTGGCTATGGGAAGTCCACTTTCGCCCGTAGTGGCTAATTTCTTTATAGAGCATTTTGAGAAGGAGGCTATTGCTTTGGCACCCATCAAACCTATGACATGTTGGAGGTTATGTTGATGATGCATTTGTAGTCTGGACAGAAGGTCATGAGAAACTTCATCTATTTCTAAACCAGCTAAATCAGCAACATCCTTTAATTAAATTCACTATGGAGATGGAGTCGGATGGATGCCTTCCTTTCTTGAATGTTCTAGTAAGAAAGAAACAGGACGGCTCGTTAGGACATACCGTCTATCGTAAGCCTACCCACACAAATCGCCATCTTCATGTAGATTCTCACCACCATCCAGCACAAAAACAAGGCATTCTCACGACACTCACCAAGAGATCGAATTGCCAAGGTCCTCCGCAAACACAATATAAAATTGTGTTTGGCACCTCCACTAAAACTGCTCACAGTCTGGGTAAAACCAAGGACAAATTGTCCCCACTTTTACATCCATGGGTATACAAAATACCCTGTACTTGCAGTAAGGTATACATCGGGCAAACATGCCGGTCCATTAGTACCCGTATCAAGGAATATGAAGGTAATATTTGTCTTAACCAGCCAGACAAATCAGCAATAGCTGAGCACACTCTATCGTCATGTTCCAAGATGCTCGAGCTCTTACCCACACTAGACACTACAGGTCCAGGATTATATGGGAAGCTGTGGAAATACGTAGAAATCCTAATAGTTTCAACAGGGACACTGGCTATCCATTAAGTAATACCTGGTTGTCAGCCATTAAGAATTTATGCAAGTAGTTCCCTTTCCTGTTCCTTCATTATTATTTTGTCTCAGCGTTTTCCAAATTCGTACGTTCCTCACCGTCAGATGTTTCATTCCAGGCTTGTGTCAATGTCATACACCTGTCAGTGTCATGTTATGTACACATGTTATGTGACCCTGTTAGACTGATTCTGATGGTTCATTCAGCTTCCGCTTCGAACGCTAGCACTGTGCCGCGTCCAGGGAGCTATCTGGTGACGAACGAACGTACCATTTCCACTTCTATTATGTCTAAATTTCAAAAGCTCATTGTTTAAGAAGCCTTTCTTGTGGACAGTCAAGATTTTTTCTGATGACTCAGAGCACAGTTCTCCACGAAACATAGAGAATTTCACCTTAATTTATTGACACGGCATAGGCCCAAAAGCCTATATCATTCTTTTGTATTGGATAGGTTGAACCTCTTTATTTATTATTTCAATTTTAACTATAAGTACGGGCCGTGAAAGCATCAATGGCTACAGTATACTTATCAAAAACATATCAGATGTAAGACTTTTCAGGCGTTTGCTCTATTAACCAGCGTTTCGTCTTAGGTCCGACACTAGACTCATCAGAGTGGGATGTGTCAGACCCTACCCACTGACGCTGGGGTGTATGCAAGTGAACTTGTATATAGCCGAGAATTTTCCATACAGTATACTTGTTTCATTATTGTGGTGTTTAGCCAAATTTTTAATGGTCTTCATTCGTTCCAGGATTTTCCGCTTTCCTGTATTGTACTTTTTTTTTTTTCCTCCAGGGTCCCTCCAAAAACGGTTAATTTAGGTTCCAGTGTATTCCTTCCATCTGCCCAGTGATTCTAAGATCTATTACGAGTTTACCTGATTTATCCAAAACAATATTCATTTTCTTTTTTCCCCTCCTTTCTAAGAATTGTTGGAATGCACTATGTCTCCTTCCAACTAATGCGGCCACTCAGCTTTATGACTTCTGTGGTTTTCCTACACAAATACAGGCAAATTCGATGCGATGATAATATTTTAAGCAAATTCACTGCTGATCGCTTTTCCGGTACTTGCTCTAATTACCGCAATGAGGTGACATTAACGCGAAGATCCAATCGTATTTCGTAACCGTCCTTTCGTTCTTGTTATGTGGTCACTGGTATATGTAGTAAATTTTTGTAAATCTTGTACCACATAAATTCCCATTAGCCTACTCAACTGTTAATCCCATACTAGCATACAAGTCCAGTAAATGCTTCCCATTCTCATTAGCCCCATATCATCATCATCATCATCATCATCATAGAACAGCGTGCAAGGAAGGCTGGTG
The DNA here is from genome assembly GCF_040414725.1 of Anabrus simplex. NCBI lineage: Eukaryota > Metazoa > Arthropoda > Insecta > Orthoptera > Tettigoniidae > Anabrus > Anabrus simplex. The sequence goes on from NC_090271.1 coordinate 235,097,423, forward strand.
TTGATCGAGTCTTTGCCTTCGTTGTCTGTCCATCACTACTGACTCCAAATTCCCTCCTTGTCTCTCTACATCCTATCTCAGCTGGTGTAGCCATCTCTTCCTAGGTCTTCCCACTGGCCTCCTTCCTTCAACCCTTCTTTCTAGGTATGCATGTGGTGTTCTTGTGCCAGGCATTCACTTTACATGTCAGTATCATGTTAATCTCGAAGTCCTTACAAGGGAATTGTCCATATTGTCATATCGAAATCGACAATGAAATTTGGTAGAGAAGATGTGGGGTCCATAAGAAAGCAAGGTACAAAAATTCAGCTGCCATTTCGATCTGTAAGGTCCTGAAATCGATACAGAAATGTTTCTCTTCTTCCCATGAAATAACTTTGGAAGAAAGTGAGATGGGTCGACATGTGATCGAACTAATTGAAAATCATCCCATGGGTGCCAGCATCATCTCGGAGTAGTGTCTGGGAAGAAATAGTGACAGTGAAAGCGATAGTGGAAGCAGCGACACCTCATCTGCATTATCTGAAAGATAAGGCAGCACACCATTGCTAAGAACAAGATGTGTTACGGATCTGATTTTGAGCCCCGAGTCTAATTCCCGTCAATCCAGTGAAGAGACACCGCAGTCACCTAGCAACTCTACTAGTTCAAGCCATGCTTCCAGTCCACAGAAGAAAGTGAAACAAACTGTAGATCTTGTATATAAGAGAAAAGCTGTAAATTTATGGTTAAATAAGGAGGATAAGAAGCGGCTTTCATTAACCACCGTTTGGAAAAGTTGTCGTAAGGTGATATCACTACAACAACTGTACAGGTGGAAGAACCAATTAGAACCTACATCAGTATGCCCCACTGAACACAGGATATTTATGCATGCAAAATTATTTTCTTGCTTTAGAGAGGAAAGAAGACTGAAGCGGAATGTATGCAATGAAGACCTGAGATTGTGGGCATTGGAAATTTCAAGAGAGATTTCAATGGGGCAAACTAATTTCAGTGCATGTGCTAGTTGGTCGAGTTGTTTTAAGAAAAATACAGAACAAAAAGTAGAAAAATTACAAAATTTGTATCCCGTACGTATCTGCAAGAAGAAAAAAAAGATAAAGTCGCAAAGAAATTTGTGGAAGCAGCTAACGAGCGATTTTTAGACTACATCCCTTCTTCAATATACAATACTGATCAGAGTGGTTTAGTGCGCGAAATGAAAGCGAAAAGGACTCTCGTTTGTTGGTGAGAAACATACAGAAACAGTTGCTCATTCAGTTAGTGCACTCACCCATTCATACACAATTATGCCTACAATTAGTATGGCTGGTACTCCTTTCCTGAAATTATTCATTGTACTACAGGAGGCAACTGGAACTTTCGGTTCGAGAGTTTCCAAAGAAATGTCTCATGCCAGAAATATAATTTTAACAGCCACAAAATCAGGGAAATTGGGGAAAAAGGAATTAAAGTATTGATTTAAAGAATCCTTCTTCCCATTTGCTGAAGAGAAGTGTTTGCTACTGCTAGATTCCTGAACTACTTATAGTAATGAGAGCTGTCTTGAAGACATTCCTCTAGGCAAGAGTATAAAAGCACAATAATACAAGCTGTATCAAACTTGTTTACTACCGTCCCGCCTTGACACCTATGGCTTTACAGATTCTCTAGATTCCTCCCGGCACTACAGGGGAAATACAGCCCTTGGACAAGTTTTTCTTCCAGCAGTGGAAGGCTTTGTATCGCCGCTTAACAGACATTGTGCCGACTTCTGAAGACTTTCAGTTTAATGTTTATCAGGGAAACAGCATACTGAAAATGCAGTCCTTCATTCATTTTCAATTTTTTTTCTCCATGGTTCAAGGACATGATTAAATATTCGTGGTTTGTAACCAATTATACAACGGAGAAACCTCCCGAGTTCAAAGTGCCTGCGAAATATTGCCTTCAAACAAGTAAAGAAAACTGTGAAGAACAATGTGGCCTCAAAGTGCATATTCGTTGTGCATGGTGCCAAAAATATTTGTGTTTTTATCATGTGATAGAGCAAACGCCTGAAAAGCCAACATCTAATTTTTGATCACACCTCATTTATGTTTCACATTCGTTCCGTAACAAAGTGACCTTGGCACGCGGCAGCCTGCCGGTTCGTTCTCTCTCTCGCACAACTGCAACTTCACTCCACTGTGCGCCGCAGAGCCAGCAAGAAGCAAGGGTTGTCCAGTAAGCTGTGTTGTCACACGGATTTTGTATCAAGATTTTGAAACCTTCCAGTTCGAAATGGCAGCTATATTTTTGTACATCGCTATTGTATGGGTCTCCCCATGGTCTCTGCACAATTTCATTGTCGATTTTGATATGACAGTATGGACAGTTCCCTTGTTACCCTCTCTTCTATCGAGTTCACTTCCAATTCCAATCTGATGTCATCGTTCCTAACATGGTCCTTGCGTGATTTTTGGAGGGTAATTCATAGAAACTTCATTTCACATGCTTGCAATTTACTAATATCTCTCTCTTTTACTGTACATGTTTCTAGACTGTATGTGAAAATGGGCACAAAGTATGACTTATACAGAGTCATCTTGGTTCTCATGGACACACTATTATCCCAAAGTAGATGTCTTATGAGGTTGTAGAAGTTGGAACTGCTAGCCACTCTGTTTACTCTTTCTTTATCTGCAGTACCACTACTGAAAAATCATACTCCCAAGATATCTGAATACCTATACACATTGAACATTTTCACCTACCACCTTTATGTGGCAGCCAGTATCTTTCCTCAGTGCAACAGTTTTTGTTGTTTTGTTGTGCTAACTTTCATATGATACTGTTTGAACTTTGCTACCCCAGCCTAGTTTGTACCTCTACCTCTGTCTCTCCCTAGATGGCTACACTGTCAGCAAACACCTATGTGTGTAGTTCTCCATCTTGTTCTCTTTCCAGATTTTTAAGAATACTGTCCATGACAGTAACAAATAGCATTGGTAAGAGTGTGCTCCCTTGTTGGACACCCTGTGTGGTATTAAACCATTCTGGTACAATATATCTTCCCCTAATTTACCTATCACCTTTTTGTGTCCTTCAGTTCTATTTTCAAATCTTGCATTAAAATCACCCATTAACAGTATTCTATCCTTGCTGCTATCTCTGACTATGATGTCACTCATTGTTTCATAAAACTTGTCAACTCCAATCCCATCTATATCCTCACAAGGCGAATACACAGAGGCATTTCTCACTCTAATTCCTCCAATATGTTAATCTACCCCTATCATTCACTCATTTATGTGCCTAAGAGAAACAATGTTGCATGCAATAGTATTTATGATGAACAGTCTCACCTCACAATCTGCCCTCCCCTTTTTAATACCTGTTAAGAATACTTTATAATCTCCTATGTCTTTTTCATTATCTCTCCTTACTCGAATACCATCAGCACCTAACACATCCAGATGCATCCTCTTTGCTGACTCAGCCTGTGTTACTTTCTTTCTTCCATAAGGGCATATCAAATTCTGTGGCAAGGGTTGTAGTGAGTTGTGCTGCATAATATATCGAACTAAATGCAAGAAGTATGCTTCTGTTGTGATTTCTGTTGGATGTTTACGGCTTATTTTGATGTGCTGACCTAGTGTTGATGTTATTTAGTAGTTTTAAGATCTCTATTTGCTGTTATTAGGGTTATACTTGTGAAAGTTTTACGCCCTAAGTGACAGCCATACTGGATTTCCTACAATCATTCCATATATAACACTAGATAGAACGGCAATTTATTATATCTATCTATATTCTCTTGCCCTAAGTGTCAGCCATCTTGTCCGATTCAACATAATTGCCATAGAAACCACGATTCATATAGGAACTCCACACTACATATCCAGCGTTACCTAGACCACAGAATCTGTTATGATATATGGAGTAGACCGTACAGCTTGTGTCTCAACACCGAATGTTGGGCGGCGGGAAATAACCTGACCACCCTAAAAGGGATATGGTCCCTCAGTGGAGGAAATGCCACTGGAATCCATAATGACGGAGGGCAGCAGCTTCGCCATTAGTGCATGTTGGCGTCAGCCAAGGTATCGGCTGATACGGTGATGTGACACACATTTGGGAGCGTAATCATAGTGGTGTAAGCAGTCTCAAAACTGCGCGAGGAAGGCAACGGGAAACCACCTCGTATTTAATCCCCAGGAAAATCTTTAGCATGACTGGGAAATATGAAATCAAGGCCCCCAGTCCCCGGCAGCCCTTCAGTGGGCAGGGGGTGCTAAGAATCTTCGGGTCAGTCATGAGAAGGATAGCAACGTGGAATGTTCGCAGCTTGTTTCAAAGTGGAAAGTGGAACTCCATTACTCCCATAGGTCCGAGGCATGGTTAAAATGTTTGGAGCTAAGTAAATTCTGTGAAGCAGGATGTTACCATACTTACACATAGTCCCAGTAAGGCTCTCCTCTAACGGATTAGGAACCATCAGCAGATTGTATAGTCCTAGCTGGCTGAGCACAAAGAGGGCCACGATTCAAAATACAGTGGAACCTTGGATTGCGAGCGTAATTCATTCCGGCAACATGCTTGTAATTGCAAGTGATAAATATCATTGTTGAACCGTATTGAAGATACTGAATGTAGGATGCTAAAGAGTTTATTGTGTCACCTATTCAATACATTATAAATTTTTAAACACTTAGGAATTTATTATTATTTCCTATTGAGACATGTTTCGCCCTTCATTGAGGGCGTCATCAGTCAAAGCACCTCCTCAAGGTACAAATCAGGCACCTTATTGGTAATTAAATTGCAAACACTAAGATACAAACTTAACATGTTACAATGGGAAAGTCAACAGTTAGCCCGTTTGTGCTTGTATTTCACATTGCATTCAGTAGTTAGAAATTAATTCTGTGTACAGTGATACAGTGATGGATAGTGAATATCTGTCACGTGACAGGCTACTTACAGATTAGGAACATAATCATGTGAAGTTTACTAGCATAATGAATATTTTTCTTGTGGTAGCCCAGTAATAGATACTTAAAGTCATGAAATCGCTTACTACTAAAGACAAAATTAAAATCCAGGAAGTGGACAAGCACCAGCATCTTACAACGGTGATGCATATGTTAAAACTCATACCCGAGTTTCGACTTGAGTCGATGGAAGTTTTGTTGCATTCAAGATGGCAGTCGAAGTCATTTCCTCGCAAATGGCCAAGTTCAACCTCCAAATAATTCATGGTTGAAGTGTTTTGCCAGAAAACAAAACATTTAATAACCCACCAGTTCATAACTGAGAAGCAAAAGGGGTTATGTCCAATGTATAAAGCCCTTTTGCTTCTCAGGTAGAGCACTGTTTTAGAAAGAGTGTGGCAATGAAATGGTGTATGGCTTTTAGTGCTGGGAGAGTCCGAGGACAAGTTCGGCTCGCGAGATGCTGATCTTTTGATTTGACTCCCATAAGCGACCTGCGTGTCGTGATGAGGATGAAATTATGAAGACGCCACATACACCCAGCCCCCGTGCCTGTGAAATTAACCAATTATGGTTAAAATTCCCGACCCTGCTGAGAATCGAACCCGGGACCCCTGTGACCAAAGGCCAGCACGCTAACCATTTAGCCATGGAGCTGGACAGTGTGGCATTAATACATTGATACTTTATGGACCCCAGTGCAAATATTTTCATATTTATTGTCTGGTGTATTACACACATTTTAATACAGTGTTGTTATTTAATAAGTCCCAGTGGAATAAGTTTTCGAATTTCTTCTGTCATCTTTTTCATGCCTTTTAATACTTTCATTTCATCTTTAGAAACAGTAGATATCCTATATCTTTCACTGTACCTGTACGTACACGCATGTTGAAAAAAACAAATCATATAAAGTGTTCATGATCCCTGTGGGTAGCTTTTATTTGTGTATCCAATAATATGTTTTCTCACTTAACACGTTCTCTTTCCTTGTCCCCTGCAGAAACACTGTAATGAGGTTTTACTGTATTTCTATTCCATACAGATGGAAGAACAGTTCAAAGAGGAAGAAAATGGATGTTAAATAACAGGAACACACACAATATCTAGGAACCTGTTTAAGAGAGAGGTTAGTGAAAGATGCTTACGTTGTTAGTATATTAAAAAGTGAGGCAATGTTTTGATTATCATCACTACCAGCATAAAATCTGTGGTGCCGATCCGTCCTCAATACATCCTTCCGTACCATGCTGGTTACATAAGCCAAATCCCCTATCACCTGAAAAACAAAAGAATTTCCACTTGTATTATTCCTACTTCTGAAACATATGGACTTCAATTAATTTGCTCTGGAATTAATGTCCATTACAAATTATAATAACCATCATGCTCTGAATATTTAGTTACCATTTAAAAAAATAACAGTCTTTTCAAAGTGTTATGTACATTACATAATTAACAAGCAAACATTCTAAAATCATTTATAAAAACATAACAGGAAGCTGAGAAGCCACCGAAATGGAACAAGTAGCTCATTTTAAGTACTTTGATGATACATTCTCTAAGGATAGCAGTATAGATAGAATAATCAAAATCTTCTTGACTTTGTATAATGAGCTGAATGCAACTGTCAACCACACTTTAATTTATTTCAAATATCAATAGAGAAATGATTAACTGTTATAACTATAAATTATTAACATGTTGGCAGCCAAACTCTCGGAAATGGCACCAACCTCAGCAGGGGACAGACTATGGTGAACAAGGTCAAGGTCATTAGAGAATTCTACTAAGAAAAACTAAAAGGTATTTATACAGCGTTTGATATTTCAAACCTCCTTATTACAATCCCAGAACCTAATTCATGAAGTGAGCTGGCTTCCATTCGGCATTCCATTGTTGATAGCCCTGAAGAGTGTTTTCTGTGGTTTCTCATTTTCACACAAGGTAAATGCTGGAGTTATACTTTAATTAAGAACACTTCCTTCCCTGCTTCAGCCCTTTCCTATCCTATCACTGCAGTAAACCTATCTGAGTTAGTCTATAACTGTTACGTTCTTCCTGTTGAAAACGAATTCCAATAAAATACATTTAGAAAGAATGAAGTGGTATAGGGAAGAGAAGAACGGCCAAGAAGACTTAAGTTCTATGCGGTCCATAGGTGGCCAAATTCGGGGGGAAAAAATTAAATTAGAAAATACCTGAAAAAGAAAACAATGCTACCTTCAGATATAATCCGTTATTTAATGTTTCTTTTGCCACAAGGTGAACAAGCAATTGGTCCGTCTGTTGGAAGACAATTATCCCACATAACCATAGAAAGCTGCCGTCCATTTCCTGGCCCAGTCAGAGAGCCTCGCAGTCTGAGAGTAGAGCCGTGAATCGTGCCACCATCTAGTATTGGCCTAGGATCTTTCTGATAATTATTCTCACTCCAACTTCCAGTATTTCAATCAAGCCTATGACTTCTGGGGGAATGACTGTTTCAACTTCAGACTTTGTGACGGGCATTGCTTGTTGTAGGTGCTTTGAGGCAGCCAATAGCCCAGTTCCAACTTGTTAATTCTTGTAGAGAGGGCTGCTTTCCCTGTCAAGTTGAGTTCAACCTACTAGCGGAGGTACTTAAATTTCTTCACTCTGCATTTTACCCTCCAGTGACATTTGAAGTCCCGCTTTGGCTACCTGTCTCCTGAGACATTTCTCCTAGATCGCCGCTATTTTCAGAGATTCAGCAATCAGTGCCATGTTGTCCTTCCCTTCTGTGACCCAGATATACCCTGCTATGGACATTAAAAGCTGACTAGTTCCTTGTGTCATACTCTCACAACTTTTTCAAGGATACAACTGAATAAGAGTGGGGAAAGTCCATAACCTTATCTGACTCCGTTTTCATCTTGAAAGTTTCCAAAATATCACCTCCAAATTTAAGCTTGGAGTGTGTATCAGTCAGAGTTTGTAGAATGAGCCTTTGGGTTTTGTTGTCTAACCTAGTTCATCAAGAATTTTACTAAAGGTCTGTCACTCAACTGGGTCATAGGCTTTCTTAAAATCAACAAAGGTGACTATCACTGTGTAGTTTCTAATCTTGGAGTAAGCTAGTACTGTTCTGAGGTTGACTATTTGTTCAGCACTGGACCAGCTCTTCCTGAGGACCCTATGGAATTCCCTCATCTGTCCAGTTGATTCTCCGCCCCTGTTAATAAGGCCTCAGACAGGACCTCATATGGTACTGGCAGGAGAGAGATCCCTTAATAGTTGCTCATGTCTTTAACCCGGGAAGAATATGTAGTACCATACGGTACCAGCTCATACTATAAGCCATGATCAAAAGGTTTCCTTTTGAGGGCGTTGCAGCAGTGGACATGCAACATAACACGACTCTGATGCGGGTATATAAGCACGGACATGTAGACAAAGGGATTAGTGTGGCAGTCGTGCCGTGCTGAGATGCATGTGTTAAATGCACCCACGTCAACTATGGCGACGTTATTACCAAATGCACCCGAAAAGACCATTATGGTACTGTACGCTACTGCACATCCTTTACAGTAGTTTTTCACACTGTTCTGTTATTTCTTTATGTTTACAGAACAGAGTGAATTATTACAAACGATGTATTTTATCTTCACAGATAGGCCAAGTGGAGGAAAAGTGCATGATGTAAAAGTGATACCTAGCGAGAGCCTTGATAGTGATCATAGACTCCTCACTGCACACCTAAGAGTCACCAAACCTATTATTAAGGTAAACATGAAGAAGAAAACCACAAGTTAAAGACTGGAAATTGAAAGATCTGGAAGTCAAACAGCAGTTTCAGGAGGAAATCAGAACTAAAATACCAATAACAGATACAAAGAAAGGTAATGAAGAATGGAATGATTTTAAGACAAGTCTGGTTCGTAGTGCAGATAAAATATGTAGAAGAACAAGCAGAAGAGTTAGAGAGAAAAGAACATTTTGGTGGAATGATAAAGTGAAAGAAGCCATAATGAAAAGGAATAAAGCCAAAAAAGCTCTTGATGTGGCTAAGTCTGACAGAAGAATCAACAGCAACCAGATAGACAACAATAAATTGGAAGATACGGTGAAAGAATATAGATACAGGAAGTTGGAAGTCAAGAGAATTGTACGGGAAGAAAAAGAGAAAAGTTGGGAAGAATTTACAACTAAACTGGAAGAAGACAATAAAGGGAATATGAAAATGATATATTTTACTGGGAAATGCACAATTTTCATGGAATCTCATGTTTCAATTCACGGCCTCAAGTTCACCACACACTATGACTATTGAATATAATATTAAATTAAAGGACTAAAACTAATGAGACACTACTAAGGTAAGCTGCTTCAGTGAATCCATACAAGATATATGTCATTAAATCTTTTAATCTAACAACCAGACAATCGGAGCATTATAGATGGTTCATTGATTATGGTCCATGAGGAACAGTTTTCTATACAAACTGGGCAATAAAATGGTCTTCTACCTACTTACACTTTATAACAATACTCTAGAACGAAATCAGCTGGTAGTGTATTATTGTAAAGACCGCTCATAACAAAATGTTTTAAAAGGTTTTATATCTCTTCAAGGCCGTTGTACATTTTTAACAGCTAATAAGATACACTTTTTTTAAAAAAAGGAAATTTTATCTGAAACCTGGTCCTATAATTAATTTTATGTATAGTTACAAACAGTTGACAACGCAAGGAGATGTACATGTAAAAGACTGTATATAGAACATTTTAAGACTCTTCTAGAACCTCATAAGGAGTGATATAGTTTTTGTTTTTCAACTATACAAATATTTTATGGTATAAACACAATGTAAATAAACTTAGAAGGTTCTGTGTTTATACATACATATGTTATAAATATTCTAATGTAACTAGTAAAATGTCCTGCAACTACCTTCTAGGCTGATGATGGCAAACAAAGTTGCTGACAGCGGTATCAAAGATGACAACAAAAATGTGTTTTAATAATTTCACTATTTTGTAGTATTGAACAGGTGGGAAAACCTACCTTTATCTTTGACTGTAAATTTTGTTTCAGTATGGACCAAAAATGAAATTTTCGATATTAAACACCTCTGAGTGACATTATAGTTAGTTATATAATTACTGAAAAGCTTGATCCAACCACTCGTAAGGCATGGGAGCTTATGCTTAATGATGAACCATTTCCCCCCTTAAGGATTTAATTGCATTCCTCGAAAAATGCAGACAAGTGTTGGAAAATTTACAACCCAACATGACAAGCAAAACAAATGTATATGTAGCTGTCAGTAAAAATGCTTGCACACACTTCCAGGGCCAACATCGTTTGTATAAGTGTTGTGATTTTTTTAAGCCTGAACACTCGCAAAAGAAAAAGATTTGTTCTTAGAAACAGTTTATGCATGAACTGTCTGAATGCAAGACATATGTATAATCAATGTGAAAGCAAGGGTCATTATTGCATTTTGATAACAGAAGTCACCAGTTCAGTTTTCATGTGAGAACTTGCGTGGTGCTGTGAGTAACCCAGGAAGTTATTGCAGCGTAAGACACACACACATCACATGTATTACTAGCCACAGTTGTCATTAAGGTCAAGCATCAAGCACATTCTTGTGCAGAGCACTCTAGATGGCGGATCGCAAGCTAGTTACAACACAGAAACACTCGCTCAGCGACTTAGATTAAAGCGATGTCATAATGAAATGCCTACATCAGGAATTAATAACACTACTTCGTCTGCCACTTAAGAGTGTTGATGTCAGTATTACCTCGAGAGATAACAAGTACCCTAGCAATCTGGCTTGTTTTATACTACCAAGTCTTACAGGACAAATGACTTCTACTCACAGCGATCTTAGTGATTGGAAATTGCCTAATGACATTCAGTTAGCTGATGAACAATTTAACATACCCTATAAAGGCCGGTCTCCACTAATTAACATTTAACACCAACATGTTAAATTTAACATGTTACAATTGACATGTAAATTGTGATTGTGTCTTCCAATTGACTTTGTATGTTAACTCAGATGTTGAGGTTAACACTTTTAACATGCTGGCGTGTTTTCCGCTCCAAGTGGAAAACCTGTCAAGTCAATTCGTTGTTCGTGAGATGTTGGCCCAGCTTCGGCAACTTCCTTGCCGTTTCCATGTTAACAGATAGCCAAACGACGTGCTTCTCGTGAAGTAGGATTATAGCTATAACACTCCGCAACACTTATTCTCTTTGTTATAAGCTACAAATACAGTACCGGTAACGGTACGCGAATGTGTGTCGTTCTCTCTGCACTATAGTAATATTTATAGTCAGAAATGGAGTGGAGCAAGATTACTGGTACTTTGGAATTAATTAATGATATGACAGAAAGGCCTTGTTTGTGGGATGTCTCATCAAAGGAATAATACAGATATAAAGCGAAGAAAGCTGACAGTTTCCAGGAACTCTAAATCATCTATAATTGTTCCTGCGGGTGCAATGAAAAAACCTAGCGTCCCTCCGCTCCCAGTACAGTCTAGTATTGAAAATAATCAGAAGTCGGGTACGGGAGCGGACGAAGTTTATAGTTCAAAGTGGTTTGCTTTTGAAGCAATGAGCACAATGAGGGGAGGAAATGTGTCTAGTAAATTTGCATTTCTTAAGTCATAACAAGAAGCAACAGTGGAAATAACAAAGGGCCAAATCCTCTTCATCCGAGTCCATTGTCCTTATTTGAAAATACTATACACCACCTAAATGTATTACCACAAATTGATATGATGAACTACTTAAGGCATATATATAAACAAAGAAAGTCAAGTTTAACATGTTTATTAAGCGTGGACACAATGTTAAATGAAACAGTATTCAACATTTAACACTTTTAACATTTAACATGTTGTTGTTACATGTTAATCAGTGGAGACCTGCCTTAAGATTGATATACTGATAGGGTCAGACCTTGACCCATATTCAATGAAACCTAGGTGATTAACCAAGAACAAGAATTATATTGTTTTACAAGAAATTCAACTAGGATGGATTCTACTAGGACGCACGCTGATGAAGAGTCACTACAACAGTACTACATTATTTCTGTCTGCACAGCCCAATCTAGATTCTCAACTTACAAGGTTCTGAGAGCAGGAAGAAATCTCATACGTTCCTCGCAGCAAGGAAGAAGAAATGCGTGAAGAGCTATTTGAAGAATCAACAACAAGGGATGAATGTGGTTGTTTCATTGTAAAATTGCCACAGCAAGAGAATCATCCACCATTAGGAGATTCCCTTAAAAATGCAAAGCGTAGATTTCAAATTTCAGAAGGAAAATTATTCAGGAATGCCAGACTTAGAGACGATTATCCTCAATTCATGAAGGAAAACATCAATTTGGGTCACATGCAACCGATCTTCACAAATTCTGACAAGGTTCCTAACCAAGAAGTTAGTATAAATAACCACCTAATCGATAAATTATTGCCTCAGGCAAAATTGAATATAAATTAACACTTACAGGACATGTTTCAACCACTAAGTGTTAATTTATATTCAATTTTGCCTGAGGCAATAATAAAGTATCGATTAGATGGTTATTTATACTAACTTCTTGATTATACTCATTGATACGGTCATGAAATGGACAACTTGTAACAAGGTTCCTAACGACAATTTGCCAGAGAAGGAAATTTTCTACTTACCACACCATGAGGTATTAAAGAAAATCAGTTCTACGACAAAAACTAGAGATGTTTTTGATGCTTCAGCCAAGACAACTATTGGAGTTTCCTTAAACGACACACTGTTAGTAGGACCCAACATACAAGATGATATGTTTTTGATTGTAATTAGATTCAGGACTCTCGCTCATGTGATAACTGCTGATATATCGAAGATGTACCGCCAAGTCCTAATCCACTCAGAAGATTACTATCTACAACGTATTTTATGGCAAAACTCCCCTGAAGAGCTGCTATGTCACTATCAGCTACTTACTGCGACTTATGGTACAGCTCCAGCATTGTTTCTTGCAACAAGGTGTCTTACTCAACTAGCCTGTGAAGAAGCAACCAATTCTCCACATGCTGCTAAAATAATAAACCGAGATATGTATATTTTTGATCTACTCATAGGAACAGACAATTTACTTGAAGCACAAGGGTTGCAAAAGGATTTAATACGTATTCTTCAGAGTGGAGGATTTATGTTACAACAAGTGGTGTTCTAATCATTCTTCACTTCTTCAGGAGATTCCTGAACATCAAATAGAGGCTCAACTTCCCTGCAGGTTTGATCATGAAAGAAGCAAGACGCTGGGACTTCTTCAGCATCCATCACGGGATAAGTTTCAATAATAGATAAATGTTAAGTCACATACGGGCAACAGAACGAAGAGAAAGGCTCTAGTTTAATTGCCTCAATTTACAACCCACTTGGCTTAATCTCTCCAGTTATAATGTCGTATAAAATATTCATGCAACAATTATGACTTCTTAAACTTGATTGGGATGAAAAATTTCCAGAAGTGCTCCATATAAATGGCAAGCTTTGAACAATCAGGTATCACTGCTGAATGAAATATCAGTACCTAGGTTTATTAAGGTTAATGGCAAAATAACCAACGTACAGCTCCCTGGATTCTCGGATGCCTCAGAGAAAGGATTTGCTGCTTGTCTATATTTACGATGTGAAAATGGTAAGGGAGAAGTTTCTTCACATTTGATATGTTCTAAATTGAGAGTAGCTCCAGTCACACAAATTTCCATTCCCAGACTTGAGTTATGTGGCACTCAACTTCTCGCAAATTTGATAAGAAAGATAGTTTCTGCTTTATGTTTGAGCATAAACGACATCCATTTGTGGATGGACTCGATGATTGTACTCTCTTGACTAGCTGCAATCTCTACTAGATGGAAGACTTACGTAGCTAACAGGGTTTCAGAAATACAAGACTTCACTTGCGACTGCAGATGGCAACATGTACCCTCAGAGCACAACTCAGCTGATTTGCTATCAAGAGGAACCCACACATCGGATCTGATCGGTGGAATGGACCAGCATGGCTTATGAGAAACAAAGACCACTGGCTGAATCAGCCAGCTTCAATACCTGAAGAATCGGTCGGTGAGGAACACCAACAAGTGACCTGTTTGACAGTTACACAATTGTCTGAGGATATAACTGCTAGATTTTCATCATTAATATGACTTCAATGAGTATTAGGATTTTGTCTATGATTTATTCACAATCTAAAAAATTCTCTGTCTAGAAAACCTGGATTTCTAACATCTGATGAACTCAAACTCTCACTTCACAACAGCCTCAAGTTAACCCAGTCAATAACCTTTACTACAGAGCTTAAAGAACTTGCAAAGGTTTCTTCTGTTGAAGCCAACAGTAAACTTTCTAGCCTAAACCCCTTTTTAGACAATACTTGTCTAGCAGGGTGGGTGGCAAGCTTCAACAATCAGCACTTGAATATGATCAGAAACATCAAATTATCTTGCCCCTAAGAGTCATTTGAATGAAAACCTACAACCTGTTTTCCAGTCAATGACCGGGTCAAGGATGGGATGAATGAAGCTCCCAACTTGCAGCGAGGATAGGAATTTTCCCGGCTGCCAAGGTCTGTCGCACTCCTCTGGGACAATGATTATGACTGACAGATGAAACAAAACGATAGTGGAGAGTGTTGCTGGAATGAAAGATGACAGGGAAAACCAGAGTACCTGGAGGAAAACGCTGTCCCGCCTCCGCTTTGTCCAGCACAAATCTCACATGGAGTGACCGGGATCTGAACCACGGTATCCAGCGGTGAGAGGCCGGTGCACTGCCGCCTGAGCCACGGAGGCTAATCCTCTAAGAGTCTTTAACTAAAGTAATTGTGCAGCATGAGCATAATAGATTATTGCATGCGGGACCTCAATTAATTCATTCACCTTTACACTTTACACACTCTATTTTGGAGTAAACATATCATCAGGAAGATTGTACATGCATGTATAAGGTGTTATCGCTTGAAGGCCACAGTGTCTCGCCAGCTGATAGGACAACTTCCTAGCTCCAGAGTGTGTCCTATGCGTCCAGTCTACAACGGCGAGTTGACTACGCTGGACCCTTCACAATTCGAATTGGTCAGAAACGCAGCAAGGTAATGGGTAAATGCTGCTGCTGTTTTTATCTGCATGGCTACCAAGGCCATACACATTGAGGTTATCAGTGATCTGACTTCTGGTGCATTTTTAGCAGCCCTTCGATGATTCATTTCATGCCGTGGGATTGTTCGTAATATGTACAGTGACAATAGCACAAATTTTCAGGTGCTAATAATACCATACAGGCTGTGTGCAATCTATTCCATGACAACAAGGGACTTGACTTGTCTGAATTTTCATCTACTCGTGGTTTTGACTGACATTTAATGCCTGCAGATTCACCCCATTTCGGAGGACTTTGGGAAGCTGGAGTTAAATCCATGAACTACCATATGTGTCGTATGATAGGTAACCAGTGTCTTACATTTGAGGAGCATCGTTTCAAATCGTATTAAGTGCACAGATTATAATTTTACAGGAAGTTAAAAAAAGTTTTACTTCCTAACCAAATAAGACATGTCAAAATTCTAAACGGCAAAATCTAGGTATTGAGGTTATGTTCCCGAATCAGTCATGATTCAAATCATTTCCCAATACATGAAGGTGTCATTCTATTTATAAAATTTCAGTTAATACGTTCTGAACCAATTCGCTGAACAAAATACGTTATGATACAACCTTTTATTCACATAATACGATTTGAAATGTTCATTTGATTCCAAAGATTGTTATTGACTTTATTGTTAGCTACAGTGCATCATGTACAGTAAATTAAGTTATTATTAACACATTGTTCATGCTATATAGATGTTTACAGTCATGAAAATAATCCTTCTTCCTCATGCAAACAGTCACAGTCGTCATTATGAGTCGGCCTACCAGTATCGACGTTGAACCGATGTTTAGTGCTGAAACATAAAATTGTAAACTGTCGAACTCCTTCCTTTTGTCTCCAAATCTGGTTTTCAGCAGGTTCTCGACGTCCAGTTTTTAGCATCAGGTAATGCTCTCGGTTTATCGATTACGGGAGATTCATGTACCTGGCCCAGCCTTATGCCTCATTACAGAAGGGTTACGAATCGATTGGAGGGGTCATCAAATCTGTAGGTCGGTTCCGTCTTTACGTAACGTGGTACTGACCACTTTTCTCGCTTTTCTTCAGAATCACCATCTTTGTTTCTTTAATCCCGTCCAATTTGTTAAAATGCTTGGCGGGGATCTTGTAGTCCCTTATAACCCATTCTTTTCCTAGATGTTTTACAGTCCCCACAGACTGATAGATCTCTGGGTATTCCTCGAGAGTAACGATCTCAGAGCACTTAAGAAACAACACCAAAAACCTTGTCTGTGTGTAAAAAGGAATGTTCTATGACAGGAAAGATGACAACAATCATGGAAATGTTAGTGGGTGCTTTGGTTTGTAGCCAGTAAACTAGAGCATGAATAACATGCATGTTCTTATTTTGGCCTCCACATCCGTCTGCGAACAGCCTGATTACAGGTGATCGATTTATCGAAATGTACCTCATCTAAATACGAAGTAACAGCTGATGACACTTCGTTTGGCCCTCTTTCAGCCTCAGTCTCATTCCATACATAAAATTTCGGATTCTGAATACTGACATTGCTAACACACAGTGCGTAAAATGATGTTTGGAGCGAATAGAACGCTTCGCCAATTGATAATTTAGGAAGCGGTTGTACCTGTTGCAAATCAAATCAGAAGAACATTGTGTTAGCAGATCGTTCCCTCATAAGTTTGTGAAAAGCCTGTGAGCGAATTTTATCTGCTCCCATATCAGCTAGTAAACGGTTCTTTTTATCACTATCTTTTTCAGATTTAATCTGAAAGAGCATTCGGGCACAGTAACTACGAGCATCCATGGATGGTGTCCCAAACCCAATGTTGAACTGTGTACGGAAAATATTCTGGATGAATCGCTTTTTCACTTTCAGGTCCGCGAAAACACTCTCCTACGGGTAAGTAGCCCTCCATGGTGATAGAAAGTGAACGGGCATGCAAGAAATACCATAATGTCAAGTACGATATAAAAATAGCGGGAACAGCCAACAAAAGAGCGAGATAAATACAGGCTGTGAAACATTATCGTCAACATAATACGTTTTGAACCGTTCGCCGTGGTGCATATAATACGATTTGTTCCGAATCATGTTTTTCAGCATTGAATTCCTATGGAAAAGAATACGAAATGACCCGATCTAACTCAACAGCATTAAAGAGCATATCCTACTAATTGGCAGGAAACCGCATGAAAATATATTCTGACCTCGACTGCATTTAATACGTTTTGAAATGATGCTCCTCATTTGAAGAGATGTGTACAGTGTCAGTGCAGACTGAAGGCTGTTTGAACTCTCAACCATTATATCGAGTGCCTTCTAGTCCTGATGACCAAGTTCCTACGCCCGGTCATTGCCTTATTGGTGGTCTGCACCTTCCTGATCCTACCCTAACTGATATTCCTATGAACAGATTGTCCAGGTGGCAAATGGTACAACAGTTTGTTCAACAGATCTGAAGGTGTTCTATGGACTATTTAAACTGACTTCAGCAATGCGGTAAATGGACAACAGCTGTTGCCAATATCGAGCCAGGAATGTCTGTATACTCTCAAAGGACGATCATCTCCCCCCACTACAGTGGAAACTAGCTGTGATAAAGTCCACAAAGGACCTGATGGACTTGTGTGTACACCTGATGTTCATGCTCCTAACAGCATGCTTTGCAGAGCAGTGAACAAACTGTGTCCATTACCCACTGAATGATGTATTGATGTGTTTTCCCTTCCCGTATATTTGTGTTGTAAATATGTTGATTTTCATCTGTGTACTGTTTGAAGTTGCTTTGGAACACTTAGCAACAGTGACAGTGAATTATTCAGTCTCATAAAGTATTTTATATTTCATATTGTACATTTAATATTTTATACTTAGGCTAACTTTCAGTGTTCTATATTTCATGTTCTGTTTGCTAAATCATGTTTGATTTAGGTGGGTGGTATGTTTGGACTTGATGTTTCCTACAGTTGCTCCTTGGAGCGCTGGGCACCATATTTTTGTATGAAACTGGTACTTCCATTTTGACACATGCTGAGTGGATGCTATGTGATGCGACACAATATCTCTTGCCTCAATACGAGGCACAATGTATTCTTGTGTATCAATGCCAACCAGCATTTTTGTCTATTAAATACCATTTTAAAATTACAGTCCACTATTTTATGAACTTGTTTACAATTTCTTTTAATGTGTTACTTGAAACTCTACAAGCACTATCTCACATTAAGGTGTGGTGGTGAGAGACTGTAGGAGAAGGCTGAAACCAGAGAACGCAGAAATTCTTAAGATGTTTTGCACTTCCGTAACAGGTAATTAATAATCTTTTCTTTATATCTAGTCAACTTGTTTAGTGTATTTCCAATTAAAAGAACTTAAATACAGGGTATTTCTATTTACAGCTTTTGGTTTTCTCTTTTGGCCATCTTGCAATTGAAGATATTCCAAACAATATGGCTACAACTGAATTGTATAACACAATGATTGTTAACAAATAAGAATTGTATTTGTGTATATTTCTATGTAAATACGTGTACATAAAGCGTTAAAAGTTCAAGAAGTAACTTCATAATTTTTATCTGCAATAACTATGCGATTGGTTAACATGTAGTAACACCGCAAAGTTCCCTATAACACCAAAATCACATTTTTAAAAACATTTACTAAAAATTAAAACTACTTTCACGAATCTCTACTAACAGTGATAAGAGACTCAGAAGAGTAACTAATTTTGAGAACTTGTGCACAAGGGTTTCTCCCTAATGTAAAATTAATGTTTAGGTGTGAAAAGATATACGATTACCATGGAGAAACTACGGCTTCTAAGTCTGAAGAATGGTCTGTGACATCGCTTTCTCGAACAATAAAAAATTCTCCTTCACTCGATCCCATTTTCGGATTGTCTCCAGGTAGAGTAGTACAGCAAAGCCAGCCATTTCATTCCATCACCTCTCCTCTTCAACTGTTTAGTACTTTTACTTCAATAACTTTTGCTATCAAGTCCTTCCACATCATTCAGTCACCTCTTTCCAGCCTTCTTGTGGATCATCTCCTCTCTCATTCTCATCACTTCAACATAACTACAGCTACTTACTCCCTACTCTTTTCAACATCATACCATTCAAAAACGATATCAGAGTTAAAATTTTCAAAAATAAATTGATGGTGTTTGGGCTAGCTAAGAAAAATGAAATTGAAATGTTTTTTGAAGATGGGACTAAAACTGAACTTAAACAGGTTACAAAGCTCCAGAAGTGCATTACTGAAGAAGGGGTACTGAAAACCTGACAACTAATTTTTCACTTTACAAATAGGAAAGTCTTTGTGTTATCCTCCTTTTCAATACAAAAATATCCACCTGTGTCAGATGGGACAATCTCTAGACATGCTTTGGCTTATCTAAAAGCCATCTTCAGTAGAAAGCTTAAAATGTTACATATATACACTAACAAATAAAAACACTGAGAAAATTGTGTGGAATTAAAAGAACAATGATTATGATTACCACATTAAAAAACATGTGTTGATGTTGAGGTAAAAAGTCCCCTTGATTGAACTCCTCTGGTTAAAGTAAAAACTTTTCTAGTCCTTTTTAAAATGGAATATCTGTCTTCCAAGGTGCCAATATTCTGTTAATGCAGCAGCTGTATTCGATTGGTCATGCAATATCTGAGGGTTTCACAACTGTGTTGCTCAAAGCAGTGAAACCGTCAATAAGGGGGATTTTGAGTACATGTAATCTGCAATGGGGGAAAAAAAAGGGGGAAATAAATGGGTGATCGAAATAAAACATCACATGAAATAAAAAGATTTAGATCCAAACAATTTACTCATTAGGTGGCTGTCCTCTCAGTCTCATGTTCCTGTTGACACTAGATGTGTGTGTTCTTAGCGGTGGGTCAGAGCTAATGTAGTTGGGAGGGGTAAGCGAAAGAGGGAAGGGGAGGGAGCAAGGTATATTAGCTCTGACCCACCACTAGCAACACACACGTCTAGTGTCAACAGGAAGATGAGACTGACAAGGTCGTACCATTTGAGAGGACAGCCACATAATGAGTAAGTTGTTTGAATCTATATCCCTTAATTTCATGCAATGTTTTATTTATATCACCTGTTTACTTCACCCTCCTTCTTCCCATTGCAGATTACATGTATTCATAATTCCCTTATTGATGGTTTCACTACTTTGAGAAACACAATTGTGAAACCCTCACATATCGCATGATGAATTCAATACAGCTGCTCCATCAACAGAATATCGGCACCTTGAAAAACATATTTTCCATTTTAAAAAGGACTAGAAAAGTTTTTTACTTTAACCAGAGGAGTTCAATCAACATCAACACCTGTTTTTTGATGTGTTAATCATGATGGTTGTTATTTTAATTCCACACAATTTTCTCAGTGTTTTATTTGTTAGTGTATATGTAACATTTTAAGCTTTCTACTGAAGATGGCTTTTAGATAAGCTGCAACATGTCTAGACATTGTCCCGTCTAACACAGGTGGATATTTTTTTTATTGAAAAGGAGGATAACATAAAGACTTTTCTATTTGTAAAGTGATAGCCATTAATATGGAATGAGTCTTATAACAATCATTTTTCACTATCAATATTAAAGTTTGCTTCTTGAATTATTATATTTTTGACTGTATCTTTCATCTACCATATTTTCTATTTCCTTTTCTTAAAACAAATTTTTAAATTTCAAAGATTATACTGCTTGGAGGATCAAAATAGTTACCATACATATTACATACCTGCCAACTTTACAAAACCAAAAATCAGGAGATTTTGATTTGAAAATCAGGAAAATCAGGAGAAATCAGGAGATAAAATTGGTCAAAATTGCTTATTCTACATGTCTTGCGCAACACAGTACTACGATATATTTATAAGACTTATTGTCTCAAAGCCCGACTGTTGCTATACGAGGCTACAAGGCTAAAAATTACACATATCTATTCCCTCACAGGAAGTATGTGAGTGGGATGATCGGTCTCTGATAAGCCTACCGAAAATAGCATGAACTCATGCTCCACATGTGTTAATCAGTCATCCACTTAGATGCCATTACTTAGAAATGCAAAAATTAATATATTGCATCAAGCGCCCGCGCAATTATGCGAAGCGCAATGCTATTTGGATCAAATAACTAGCTGATGTTCCCGTGCTTCACTACGGAATTCTCAGAAAGACTGTCCTTATAGTTTTTCCAACCGAAGTCAACATGTCATTACGATGACGCCAGTATGAATGTCGTGATTAAAAGCAATGCTTTCATACGAAATATTCGATAAAATAAAAACAGCACATTTTCTCACTTTTAGCGAAAAGTACTACGGTGTCAATCTATCACTTCAAAGTTTCAGAGCTAGAATGACCAGGCTGCAGACAGCCGCGAACACTCCTGTGTAATTATTCTGTTTACGTGTGCACACTGCTCATTCAAATCACTACCTCAGAGTAGGGATCGAACAGCTGGAATACTACGATGATCCAGTGTTACTTACCAGTAGTATCAGAAAATTTATGAACCAGAAGAATGGCATGCTAAACAAGAGAGAGATCTAACTCCCCACTCCCCAGCTTCTTCCCGCCAATATTCAAACAGGCTGTTATACTTGAAACGCAGCAGTAATCCCGTCTATCTTAGATAAATGGCAGCAGAATACACAAAGCACATCACAACAAACAATGGTCAATGTAATGTTATTGTTGATCAATTTTATGGGCTTTCTATATTGGAGGCCTTCACATTTAGTTTTCTTCCGAATCTGTGATATTAGAGCATCTAATGTAAAGCAAGTCGTCCTTTCTTCCACGATTCCCTCTTGTGTTATTATTCAAGCGATCATTCCTTCATGACTTTCCTCATTCTTATAATCTTCAAAATTTAATCACCATCACCACCAATATTATTGTAGTCGGAACGGTAAAACTGAATAAGCAAATTATCACAAAAATAATTTATCCTATTATTACCACCTATTCAATAAAAGCCACGTGCTACGTGGATGAAATCTACGTAATATACACTTCTCAGGGACATTTTTTGCCCCTTGTTAAGGGCATCATCAACCTTTAGGTAACCTTAAGGTCAAATGTCTGAAACATTATATTCATACATGGATTACAATGAAAAGTATGTTTCAGACATTTGAACTTAAGGTTTCCTAAAGGTTGATGATGCCCTTAACAAGGGGCGGAAAATGTCCCTGAGAAGTGTATATAGTATTATGTAGATTTCATTCACGTAGCACGTGGCTTGTATTGAATAGGTGGTAATAATAGAATATATTTTTGTGATAATTTGCTTAAGTCAGTTTCAATACGAATCAATCATGAGAATTGTCTCTTGCAAAACTGAATAAGACAAATAATCGGAAAGTGCATTCTCTGTAACTTTTGTTATGTAGTACTTTTCAATATACACTAAGATAGGTAATTAAAAATTAAATTTTTGGCACCTTCTCCTCAACTACCATTTCGAACAGAGTGAATAAAATTATTTATAGCATTGACATTAGTTCCTTATTCCCTGACTTTACATAAAATTCTGTTCACCCATTTTCTTGTACCTAGGAGCTGATATGGACTTAGAAAAAAAAAATCCAAATTCATGAATATCTCCGTTATCACAGCCAGTACGGTAAAAATGCATAAGACATAAATGATAGGAAATTTAATAATATAAAACTTTAGTTATGTAGTATTTCTCGCTAGGGCCAATAATAACATTAATATTTGAGAATTAAATTTTAGGCCTTCCCCTAAACTACCATTTCACTCAGCGTGAATAGAATTATTTATGGCCTAGATTGTAGCGACTTATTCCCCGACGTTATATACCGATTTTCATTAAATTCTCTTCAGCCGTTTTCTCGTGATGAGCCTGCGTACGTACAGACATACAGACAGAAATTACGGAAAATTAAAACGTGTATTTCCCCTTGTTACTATGGTCACGACCGGTATGGAAATATCATTCTTTTTAAATTCTGAGCAATGTACAGACAAAACATTTTATTTATATTGAGATAAATTAAAATTAGTCAGAATTGTCTCCAAATGGCTCCTAAAATCTCTAGAAAAGTCACTAGTCGTTATCATTGAAATTATGTCACTAAATTACTAAGAAAGCGACTAGTCTCTAGAATCGACCAAAGAGGATGGAATCGACTAGACTGACGTGAACGAACACAAACATAGCACGCGAGAGCGAGAGATTGACAATCGATATACGTGTCGCGATATACAGGTTTCAATAAACATCGCACATTCGCGCACATTTCTCGCATTAATAAACTTCGATATTTCGTTTGAAAGCGGCCAATGAGTGAAGAACTTCCGGCCACTGGCATAAAAAAGCTGAAATGGAGAGATTTGAAAACAAATGTTTGAAGTTTACCAAAAAATAAGCTAAAATCGGGAGAAAAGATAGAATAATCGGGAGGCGGGAAAAACTGTCGAAAATCGGGAGTCTCCCGCCTAAATCGGGAAAGTTGGCAGGTATGATATTATGAGAAAAGGGATTAATCATGAGGTTTGTTCATTCAAAAATTGAACACCTGGTGGAAAAGCACACTAACCTCAAGTCAGCTCAATTTAATCACTGCATTTGTTTTATCTCACAGTGAAACAAGGTGAAGAACGACTTTGTGGAAGAAGTCACCAGATTGCTCCTTGAATTTCTGTTGAACTGCAGTCTCTACGACTTGTTGACCTCAAGGGCAAATTCAACTTCCCAAATACATGAACATCACACGGGCTATAGGGATGATGTGTTAGCATTTCTTACCTGAACTGCTGGAATGTGTGACATACAGCATTACCAGTATGAGTTGGAGCACTGTCAGAGAATAAAATGAGATCTTCTGAGAGGTTTTGTCTTTATCACTCAGCACAACTTTCCAAGCATCAAAACATACTGCAGTAGTTCCTTTACAACGGGATAGGCCCATGCAGATTGAAAACGTCATATTTGCCATAACTTCACAGTTCTGTGCACTCTTAACCTTCTTTGGTGGTAGGAAGTGGTGGCTATTTCAGGCTAGTAATGACTGCCCCATGCCTCACTCCCTGTCTAAAACAGGTCACCTTGTATCTGATACTCCCAAGCAATGGCCATGTGATGGGTCTCTACAGTCATCAAGTTTACAGGAAAACCCTTTGAGCAGATTGTCCAGTACTGCAGCCTGCGCGTGATGACGATGTGACAAACATTCACTAGTATCACTTTGTCATCCGCAGTGGAACACCATTTACCTCATCAATACATGTTACAACAGAAGATACATGCTTTTGCCAGATGTGCACTTATGCCAGGCTCGTGTAATTATCACTGTACACTACTTTCACCTGCATGCATCCAATACTTCCAGCCCACCTGGTGGCCATGATCGTTAAGGTGTCAAGTCTATGCGGCCTGACACTGTGTTTAGCCAGTTCAAGTTACATTACTCGAAAAAAAAAATTACTATCAGAATGTTGGCCCACAGTGTAGGAGAGATGGTGGTACACAATTTCTAATCACTACATTGCGTGACAAAAGCCTGGATTCAATTCCAAACCTCTCTGCAGTGTTCATACAGAGTGTAAGATGATGTTGATAGTGATTTGACTGTCGGATGGGGACATAAAACTTTGAGCAGACTCCTCGGTGTTATATAACAGGAGTAGGCTGACACCAGGTTTCACCCTGTCCCTACATCATCATCATCATCATCATCATCATCATCATCATCATCCCACATTCAGATGCACAGGTCACCCAAGAGCATCAAATAGAATGACCTGCACCAGGTGAGTTGAACATGTCCTTGGACATTCCTGGCACTAAAAGCCATACGATAAAGTGCATAAGTATCCAACACTTCCCTTTGTAAACAAGAGCATGGTGCTCCAAGCTTGCTTACTTTCTTATGAATGAACGGCAAACCAACTGCCCCAGCAGTGTACAGTGAGTAATATCCCGGCTGAAGGTCGACCATATTTGTTTGGTATAGTCATGGAACAAAACTGGACAGGATCTGTTTTTTTTTTTTTTTTATTCCTATAATCACATATGTTCAGTTTTTAAGTTGGTGACCCTTATGTAAAGAAGCACACACTAGAAACTCTGCCTACCTGGCCATTCTGCACCATATTTCTCCAGCAGTCACGAAGAGACTGGTACTCCAATGACTTCTTTTTCATGTAGTCCATTCGTTCCTTTCCAGAGAAACCTTCAGGATACACATTCAAGATATGCTTCCACACAACTTTCCTGCAATAAGATTTTTAAAAGTATTAATAAGCAATTTCCAACACTAAACAGTCATTTCTCATTACATCAAAATGGCAAGAGGATATCTCACTTTGAGTTGTATAAGGTGGGAAGCCTACTACTATGTTTGTAATTAGTGTGATGAATTGGAAGAATACAAACAAAAAATATACCAATTACTGTAGTTATATATTCTTTTTCTTTATAACTGTTTCCTTTCTTAAATAGAGGGACAATGACTTTAGTCCAGCCTGCGGGTACTTTTTCTTCTTTCTAAATGGTGTTTAGGACTCTAAAAACCACTGCAATCCTTGAACTCCTACAGCCTTGATCATGTAAGTGCTTACCTCATCTATGCCTGTTGTTCTTTGGGGCATTTTCCATTGCCATCCATGTTGTAGGGGGCTCCATATTTTTAATATTTTCTTTCGCCGTGGTCTCCAGTTGTTAGATATTTAAACTTTTACCATTATATAATTTTTCAAAATACTGTCCCATCTCATCTCTTAACTCTCCGTCAATCCAAGTGATGTTTCATCTTCTTTCTCCAGGACCTTTATTCCTTCACAGTTGTTTTTCTTATTTCTCACCACTTGATATAACAGTTTCTTGTTGTTCTTGCTCTCCTCTTCTAGTTTCTGTGCAAATTCAGTCCAGGTTTTCTTTTTCTCATTAGAAACTATTCTTTTAATTTAAGCTTCAGGTCTCTGTACAGCTGACTGAGTTCTTTAAACTTCTCTTCATTCCCTGCCACACCTTTCTGACATTCTCTGTCTCTTGGTTTCCTCTTTTCATTTCTCCTTTAGTGCTGTTCAGATGGTTTCATTTCACCATGGCATTTCTTTCTCTCTTACTCTGTTATTTGTTTTGACAATACTGAGTGCAGTGTCCATCAGGATTTTCTTAAATCCAAGTCATTCTTCTTCAGTTGTTCCTATTTCACATTTGGGCAGTTGGTCTCTAATCTGCAAGTTCTTTGAAAATGTTTAAGGAAAAGCTGCCACCTGGGCGACAGCCCTAAATGCAGATCAGTGATGATGGTGATGACTAGGGTGAGGATTTCGTCATATATGCCTATTTTTATCCTCAACCCAGAATCGTAGGCCTATAAGTCTAAAATCTGTTTCAGTCGATTTTCAAAGGAAATACATGGGTTTTATAATGCCAGCAAATGCCTATTTCGTGCATTAGTGCCTATTTTGAAGATATTTGCATGTTAAGTGCCCAAAACGACAAATATTCAGTTTTTAAGTTGTATTTTTCCACCCATCTCTACTTTGTTAGTTTTCTTGACAGTTTTGATGAAGATGGAGTAAGCATTACAGAAGCTAAGGCTGCACTGGCCAATGCAAAAATTTTCAGTGGTCACACATACATTTCTTCAAATTTGGAACAGCTACCTTCCAAAATAAAGCAGCTGGACGACAGAGAATTTCCTCTTATGAAGACCGTAGGGATTGCTCGTGAGGTGGAGGCGACAATGGTTAACCTTAATGGACCGATAGGAGCTATGATCAGTGCATAATGCAGAGGAATCCCGGCTGGAAGGATGCTTTGACCATAGCTGCTGTTCTCGCAAGGAACGACGCAGCACCACCACTACCAGGTTTCACCCCAGCAGAGCTAGGTACTTTTACATACTGTCGCCGCCCTCATGTGAAGTGGAAAGGCCATTTTCACAATTTAAAAATATATTAACTGAAAACAGGCAAAGATTTAATGTGCAAAATTTGGAACAATATCTGGTTGTCAACTGTAACATATGTGCTAAGATTCGTTTGAAGTGTCCTGTTCACATAATTATTATCTGCAAGAGATAAGTGTCTTCAATTGTATTAATAATAATAATAATAATAATAATAATAATAATAATAATAATAATAATAATAATAATAATAATAATAATAATAATAACAACAATAATAATAATAATAGTAATAATTATCATTATCATTATTACTTTCACCTTTTCATGATTTTGGTGGTGACATGTTCCTTGGCGTAAACGCTTTAGCTGAGAACGAAGTGGCATGATTCACATATATTCTTTTTTTCTTAATCTGCTTACCCTCCAGGGTTGGTTTTTTTTTTCCCTCGGACTCAGCGAGGGATCCCACCTCTACCGCCTCAAGGGCAGTGTCCTGGAGCTTCAGACATCAGGTCAGGGGATTCAACTGGGGAGGATGACCAGTACCTTGCCCAGACGGCCTCACCTGCCATGCTGAACAGGGGCCCTGGGGAGGAATGGGAAGATAGGAAGGAATAGACAAGGAAGAGGGAAGGAAGCGGCCGTGGCCTTAAGTTAGGTACCACATATATACTGAGTAATTTTAAATGATAAGCAGCTGGTATATTCGGGTTGTTTTTAGTGCCTATTTTAGCCATTTTAGTGTATATACTGGGATTTTGAAGTGCATATTTGCCTGCCTATTTTGGGTATTGTTAGTGCCTATAAATCATCACTTTAGCAATGACATACCCATGATGACTTACGATGGTCAGGGTGTTTATGTTGATTTTCTGATGTACCTTAATAATTCGTTCAATGATATATTCTACATTAGCCATAGCATTGATATTCTTGTTGATTATGAATGCAACACCAGTCCTTGTTTCCTTCTTTTTTTCATGCCAGTAGTGTTTATAACCTTTCTGCAGCAATTTATTTCCTTTCCACTTTGTTTTGCTCAGTCCAAGGACCTCAATCTTTCTTCTTTCCATGAGATCTACAGGCTCCTCACATTTAGAGGAGACATATGCTGAAATCATTTATGACTCATACAGTTGTACAGTACCAGCTACTCCATGTCAACACCGAGCATCGTTAAAATGGAAATATTGTTTAGTCGTGTTAACTGGCGATGGTGGTACTTTTGTCATGATTGTCGTACGGTGAAAAAAAATGTATGTTCATTAGTGTATATACGCAAGGAAAATAGTAAAATGGCTATCGAAATGAGAAAAAAACTGGGAAGGAATGTAATGAGAGGAGGAAGAAGGACTCCTTTTACAGTGGATGCCCTGATATAAAAGTCAAAAGAAATCTAGATATGAAGGAACTCTACACTTGGCTTTCTTTTATACCTGAATGAAGAGATCAAATCAAGATCAGCAATAACACAAAATAATATGAAAGTGTAAATGGACCACAGAGAGGAAGGAAGCGAATATGTCATGACAAGCCACTGACAGTGAAAGGCATGTCCACTTATGCACCTCAGAATCTAGGTAACAACATGAGGGGTGGGCATGCTAAGTAATTATCATGTCAACGACAGGTACTTCAGGTAGTTGCAATATAAGAATATCATGCTTAGGTTGTTCTGTATTGACTATATAACATAAGAAAATATACATCCATCACAGCTAATACACAAATATGTCTGAAAGAAAATAATTAAGAATTACGACAATGTCATGTGCTTATTTTATAAATTTATGCACTGTTTTCAAGGTTAAAGAAGGCCTAAACATATACCTTTAATGTCTTTAAAGTTTATTTCAGACGTATATGTGTATTGACTTTGGTGGGTGTTTTATTTGTTTACTAGCTGATGTACCCGTGCTTCGTTCTGGAGTTCTACATTGAATACAGAATTCTAGGTTAGGTAGTGTACACGTTGTGAGCAAGACTGTATTTAATTGCATAGCTCTTATCGTTACCCTAGAAACGTGATGGGGAAATACCAAACTTCTTTTCTCATATGAAGACTGGGTTAGGGAATTTTCATAGTAATGGTAGGCCCGCTTGCCTACCATCAGGCACAATCAGGTTGAGGAATGTCATTATAATGGCAGACACTCACTCTCCGCTGCCTGTTTACATCCTCAGAAAGACTGTCTTAGTGGTTTTCCTAACTGAAATGAACATAGGTCGTTACAATGATGTCAGTAGGAATGGCGCGAGTAAAAGCAATGCTTTCATATGAAACACTCGATCAAATTTAAAACTACACATTTTCTTTTAACGAACAGTACTATGCTGCCAATCTAACAGTCCAAAGTTCCAGAGCTGGAATGACCAGATCGCAAACAGCCGTGATCCGTCAACACTCTTCATCTTTTCTCGGGGGGGGGTTTCGAATAGTAGAAAGTCCTAGGGCAAAAACTATGCCCTTTTACTAATCTGATTTCTAGGAGTACCTGATCAGTTGGAAAAATCTCAATTCACAACACTGGCGGCGGAAAAATCTATATGACTTGGAGGTAAATATTTCCTCCAAGCCTGAGGAGAAACCCCCCTCTTCACTGCTAATTTGGAATAAAATGAATGCAGAATTTAATAAAAGTGAAGAGGAAGAAGCTCTTCTTAAGAAATGGCTCTTTTCAGGGTTGAATTTTGAGTTATTTGGTGAACTGCAGTGCGATAATTTGGAATAGGCCTAAATTGTAATTCTAGACCATGTCATACTACTATTACTGAGCCTCTGCCTTAAGTATGCACACTGCTCATTCAAAACAGCATGTCAGAGTAGGGATCGAACAGCTGGAATACTATGATGAACCAGCGTGTTACGTATTAGCAGTATTAGAAAATGTATGAACCAGAGGAATGGAATGCAAAAGAAGAAAGTTTTCGAACTCCCCAGCTATTTCCCACCAATATTCAGTCAGGCTATTATACTCGGTACGCAGCAGTAATTCCATCTATCGGAGTTGACTGGCAGCATAGGAGACAAAGAACACAATAAACAATGGGCAATGTAATGTTATGGTTGATCAATGTTATGCGCTTTCGATATTGTAGGCCTTCACATTTAGTTTTCTTCCGACTCTGAAATACCACTCTTATCATAGATGGTACGGTAAAAGTGAATAAAACATAAATGATTGGAAACTGTATTCTCTATAACTTTTGTTATGTAGTACTTTTTGATAGGACCAAAAACATAAGTATTTAAAAATTATTTTAGGCGCCTTCCCCTAAACTACAATTTCATCCAGGGTGAATAAAATTGTTTATGATTTGGACTGTAGTTTCTTATTCCCCAACTCTATATACCGATTTGCTTTAAATTCTGTTAACCCATTTACTCGTGGCTCGGCGATGATACGGACTTACAACAAAAATACAAATTCATGAATATCTGTGTTTCATAGCCTGTACGGTTGCAATGTATGATATAAATGATCGGAAATTTAATTATGTATAACTTTAGTTATGTAGTATTTATCGATAGGACCACTAATATTATAAATATTTTAGAATTAAATTTTAGGCCTTCCCCTAAACTACCATTTCATTCAGCGTGAATAAAATGATTTATAGCCTAGATTGTAGTGGCTAATCCCCCGACTACACATACCGATTTTCATTAAATTCTCTTCAGCCATTTGATGCGTGTACATGTTGTTGTTTGAGTCATCAGTCCACAGACTGGTTTGATGCAACTCTCCATACCACCCTATCCTGCGCTAAACTTTTCATCTCTATGTAACTATTGCATCTTACATCAGCTCTAATCTGCTTGTCATATTCATACCTTGGTCTACCCCTACCGTTCTCACCACCTACACTTCCTTCAAAAACCAACTGAACAAGTCCTGGGTGTCTTAAGATGTGTCCTATCATTCTATATCTCTTCTTCTCGTCAAATTTAGCCAAATCGATCTCCTCTCACCAATTCGATTCAGGATCTCTTCATTCGTGATTCGATCTATCCATCCCACCTTCAGCATTCTTCTGTAATGCCACATTTCAAAAGCTTCTATTCTCTTTCTTTCTGAGCTAGTTATCATCCATGTTTCACTTCCATACAATGCCACGCTCCACACGAAAGTCTTCAAAAACGTCTTTCTAATTCCTATATCAATGTTTGAAGTGAGCAAATTTCTTTTCTTAAGAAAGCTCTTCCTTGCTTGTGCTTGTCTGCATTTGAAGTCCTCCTTACTTCTGCCACCATTAGTTATTTTACTACCCAAGTAACAATATTCATCTACTTCTTTTTTTTTTCCCCTGTTTTTTTTTTTTTTTTTTTTTGCTAGTTGCTTTACGTCGCAATGACACAGATAGGTCTTACGGTGACGATGGGACAGAAAAGGGCTCGGAGTGGGAAGGAAGCGGCCATGGCCTTAATTAAGGTACAGCCCCAGCATTTGCCTGGTGTGAAAATGGGAAACCACGGAAAACCATCTTCAGGGCTGCCGACAGTGGGGTTCGAACCTACTGTCTCCTGAATACTGGCCGCACTTAGGCAACTGCAGCTATCGAGCTCGGTCTACTTCCTTTAAGGCTTCATTTCCTAATCTAATATTTCCTGCATCGCCTGCCTTCATTCGACTGCACTCCATTACTTTTGTTTTGGACTTATTTATTTTCATCTTGTACACCTTACTCAAGACTTCGTCCATACCATTCAGCAGCTTCTTGAGATCTTCTGCAGTCTTAGATAAAATAACAATATCATCGGCAAATCTCAAGGTTTTGATTTCCTCTCCTTGGATTGTGATTCCCTTTCCAAATTCCTATTTGATTTCCTTTACTGCCTGTTCTATGTAAACACTGAAAAGGAGGGGGGACAAACTGCAGCCTTGCCTCACTACTTTCTGGATTGCTACTTCTTTTTCAAAGCCCTCGATTCTTATCACAGCAGACTGATTTTTATATAGATTGTAGATAATTCTTCGTTCTCGGTATCTGATCCCAATCACCTTCAGAATCTTAAATAGCTTGGTCCAATCAACATTATCGAATGCCTTCTCTAGATCTACGAATGCCATGTACGTGGGCTTGTCCTTCTTGATTTGATCCTCTAAGATCGGACGTAAAGTCAGGATTGCTTCACGTGTTCCTACATTTCTTCTGAAGCCAAACTGATCTTCTCCCAACTCAGCTTCAACTTGTTTTTCCATTCTTCTGTAAATAATACGTGTTAAAATTTTGCAGGCATGAGATACTAAACTAATGGTGCGGTAGTTTTTACACCTGTCAGCACCAGCTTTCTTGGGAATAGATAAAACAACATTCTGCCGAAAATCGGATGGGACTTCTCCTGGCTCATACATCTTACACACTAAATGGAATAACCTTGCCATGCTGGTTTCTCCTAAGGCAGTCAGTAATTCAGAGGGAATGTCAACAATTCCAGGTGCCTTGTTCCTATTTAGGTCACTCACAGCTCTGTCAAACTCTGACCTCAAAATTGGGTCTCCCATTTCATCAGCATCAACAGCCTCCTCTTGTTCCATAACCAACTTATCTACATCTTTACCTTGATACAATTGTTGGATATGTTCCTGCCATCTTTCTGCTTTGTCTTCTTTCCCTAGAAGTGGCTTTCCATCTGAGCTCTTAACATTCGAACACCTAGATTTCCTTCCTCCAAAGGTTTCCTTGATTTTCCTGTACGCAATATCTATCTTTCCCAGGACCACACAACCTTCGACATCCTTGCACTTCTCCTTCAGCCATTCTTCCTTAGCTACCTTGCACTTGCTATCCACTTGATTCTTTAATTGCCTGTATTCTTTTCTGCCCTCTTCATTTCTAGCATTCTTGTATTTTCGTCGTTCATCAATCAGGTCTAGTATCTCCTGAGTTATCCACTGATTCTTAGTTGATCTTTTCTTCCTTCCTTCCTAACATTTCTTCAGCAGCCCTACTGACTTCTTTTTTCATGACTATCCACTCTTCCTCTATTGTGTTTCCTTCAGCCTTTTCATTTAGCCCTTGTGCAACATGTTCCTTGTAACAATCCCTCACACTCTTTTCTTTCAACTTGTCTAGATCCCATCTTTTTGCATTCTTTCCCTTCTTCAATTTCTTCAACTTCAGATGGCATTTCATGACCAACAAGTTGTGGTCAGAGTCCACAGCTGCTCCTGGGAAAGTTTTGCAATCCAACACCTGGTTTCTGAATCTCTGCCTAATAATAAGGAAGTCTATTTAATATCTTCTAGTGTCTCCAGGTCTCGTCCATGTATACAGCCGTCGTTTGTGGTGTTTGGCAAGGACTAAATTATGACCAGTGCAGAATTCAACCAGCCGACTTCCTCTTTCGTTCCTTTGTCCCAATCCAAATTCTCCTACAGTATTACCTTCTCTTCCTGCATACATACAGACAGAAATTTTGGAAAATTAAGAAGTGAATTTTCTTGTTACTGTTGACACGACCGATACAGAAATACCATTCTTTTTAAATTCTGAGCAATGTACAGACAAACTCTTATTCTATATACATATAGATTTTCTTATAATAGCTAAATATATAGAACAGTTAGGCATGGAAATACAAATTACTGGTTGAAGACACCTAATTAATGTGGCTTTTACCTTAGACTGGGATCTATTCCTCCAAGATATATTGCTGTTCGAAGTTCTCTTGATTGAACAACCTGTCCAATAGGGTCCAGGAATTTTCGAAACTCTGCATCAGATAAAGGTGGTCTGGGTGGTTGATTGGTAACTCCACTCTGTTGATCTTCTACAAGGTTCAAAGCACGCTGTACCATGTTGAAAGTCCGTTCCACCTGATTCATTATAAGACCCGGTAACCTATTCTGGGGTTTATTTTCAGGAATCTGGGTCCGCACAACATCAACTGAACCAACATCCCATTCGTCACAGCTCTCTTCAAATGGTTTCATATCAACTTGTAGGCAGAGATACGGATCAGATGCACTGCAAAGAAAGGTTACTATTTTGAAAGCATATAAAAAATAAACATAGAAAACTTCTCTAGAAAAGATCAGACACTGGAATTAACTACAAAATGTCATTATCCTACGTACAAAGATCATTAGCGAAAGTATGAAATTAGAATTCATTATCAGATGATGGCTTATTTAAAGAATAAACATTAGGAATAAGAAGGTAAATTTCATTAAATCAATAATATACATCAAAGAAGTTTCAAAATGCACAATTAACTTTACTAGTCTGTATTATTTTTTTCAATTCATTTGCAAGCTACAATCATGTTACCTTTGAGATCATGCTAACAATCTACACAAATAAAATTATAATTCTGTCTTTACACTTCAAATTTTTTCCTCTTGCTTTTTATCTTGGATTATATATACAAAAGTGAAAAGTGGGTCCAGTTCAGTTGTTAGTTTATCACAACATCATAGGAATATCTCTAACCTCGATATTTAAGTTGTTGAGTTGTACACTAGGCTATATATAGGGGTATAACAATATTAAGGAGATCAAAACAGAAAATGTCAAGTGTTTCTCTGTTAATAATAACAGTACCGAAAAACTGTATATAATTAAAGTTGTGCAAAATATAGTTTCCAAGCTTTTATGTTTTACACATTTTTATCATACAGTGAACAACAGATACATTTGTGATTATTATATACTTCTCAACAGCATCTATGGTGGAGAAGATGAATTTCGGTAGGGTGGAGATGGTGGAAGGGGCAAACCCGTAGTGCTTATACTCCCGAGGAGCAGCTACGAAAGGCGTCTGTCTCCTTGTTAGGGGCGGCCTAAGTCTGAACCTGGCAGTAGGTATAAAATGCCCTTGGTTGTGGCGAGCCCATCGTAACAATATCTTATACGGATAAATCAGATATGGTGCCTCGGAAAAGGTTAGGGCGTCCCCTGCTACAAGCGACGTGCAGCTCTTTGGGTGCTGGGAGAACTGTGGGAAGTGGGCAACCAGCACGAAACTACATCAAGATTGTGACAATAAATGTCCTGATACCGACGGGAAAGAGAGAGGAACTGGTTGACTTCATGAAAGAAAAAGATATAGCCTTACTTGGACTGTGTGAGACCAATAAGAGGGGTACAGGAGAGATTCCCCTGAAAGAAGGATACAAGCTGTATTACAGTGGAGGAACTGAAGCAAAAAATGGAGTGGCCACCATACTTAGAAAAGAAATCCAAGAATATGTGGAGTCTACAAAATGCATCAGCAATAGGACGATGGTGATGAGACTCCAGTTTGAAAATGGCATGAAAGATCTATTCCAGTTGTATGCCCCACAAACGGGTTGCATAGATGAACATCTAGAGGACTTTTTAGAGGAAGTGGAGAGACAGATAGATAAGGATGTGCTATTGATGGGAGATCTAAATGCACAAGTTGGAATGGAAAGACAAGGAAAGGAAGATGTTGTAGGGCCCTTTGGATATGGAAATGTAAATCCAGGAGGCTTTTTTGCATGAGGAACCATATGATTGTTGGAAACACCTGGTTTATGAAGAAGAACAATCAGAAGATTACAAGGTATGGTTGGGGAGACAGACGAACAAAGACCCTATTTGATTATATAATCACAGAGAAAGAACACCGGAAGAACCTTTTAGATGTTACAGCCATGCGGGAAGAAGCCTTTGGTGGAGATCATAGAGTTGTGATAGGAAAACAAAGTGGGAAAGACTGAAAAACCCTCATTAAGAAGAGAGAATTAAATTAAAGTATGGAAGTTGAAGGAGAAAAGTATACAAGAAGAATTTCAAAGGGAAATAATACCCTTGGTACTCAGGACGGAGATGGGGAATGTTGAAGATGAATGGAAAAGATTTAAGGAAGCACTGGTTGGATGTGCAGAAAAGGTATGTGGTAGAACATCAGGAAATGTGAAAGACACACTGGTGGAATGATAGGGTAAAGAGTAAAGTGAAGGAAAAAAATGGAATGGAAAACATCTAAGACTGAAGAAACTAGAAGAAAATATGTGGAGGCAAAGAATTTGGCCAAGAAAGTAGTGGAGGAAGAAAAGAGGAAAAGCTGGGCCTTATTCACACAGAAATTGAGAGATGATATGCACGGCAGCAAGAAATTATTGTATATTATCTTAAGAAACAAAACGAGAGATCAAGTTAACACCAGATTTGTGAAAGATGAAGACGGCATAACATTAACAACGCCAGAAGAAATAAGAAATAGATGGAGAGAGTATTTTCAGAAGTAGCTGAACATGAGAAATAATGACAGTCATTCAATGAAGCACCAGGAAAGGCAATTAGTTGATGAAGAAATGGATAAAGAAATTACAATGTGAAATTGAAATGCAGTAAGAACAATGAAGAGTGAAAAAGCTGTTGGAATAGATGAAATTTCAGTGGAGATGAAAAAAGGCAGCTGGAGCTGTAGGCCTGTAGTGGACATATCGTATTCTCAGGATTGTCTGGGAGAATAAGGACGTCCCTGAGGATTGACAAAAGGAATAATCATCTCAGTTTTCAAGAAAGGCGATGAGAAAGTAGTGAAGAACTACAGGGGAATTACTCTGATATCCCATGTTGCTACGATAATGGAGAACATACTAGAAACTAGAATAAGGTTGTGGGTTGAAAATCAGATACAGGAAAATCAGTTTGTTTTCAGAAGTGGAAGGTCAACAATAGAGCCCATTTTTATTATGAGACAACTAATGCGCATCAAAGCAGAAAACCTAAGCATCCCCATGCCTGGCCTTTGCCCCTTGAAACTGAAACAAGTGTGGGTCAGGATGTACGTACTGTGTGAGGTAGGTGAGGAGGGAAAAGTGAGGCAGTGCACCAGGTTACCATGTGTTTAAGAAGGATATGATAGATCTAAGTCCATCTGTGTGAGGGATGTAGATGCAAAGTGAAGTGACAACAGAAACCAGAAGGCAATTGGTGCAGAGGTATTTGGGAAGAGTGGCCAGACGTTCAATAAAATGACTGGTGTCACGAATGTACAAGTTAAGGGAATGCATGAAGGGTTGAAGATGCTTGTCAACCAATGCCTAAATGGGTTCTATGAAAGAATCTTGGCTGGAAATGATGGGGCATCCAGGATTGTTGGCCATGCGTATCTTGTGTATCACTTTTTAAAACAAGCCTTCTATCTCCTCTCATCCTTACCCCACACACAGGATCATCTTCCAAGAAGCCCTACAGCCATTTTCAGGCACCTGCCAATCTCAAAAATATTCTCACTCATTATGAACCATATCATCCTCCACCCCCTTCTGCAGCCTTTTTCTGTGAACACAGGAGCTGTAAGACCTGCCATTTACATACACCAAGGACCATTTTTACCAGCAGCACCAATAAGTCTTACCCCCATACAAGGTTGACATGACTGTACTTCATCCAACATTATTTACCAGTTTCAACGCAAACTCTGCCCAGTTTTCTAAATTGGCTTAACTAAGAATACACTACCTAAATGTTTCACAGTTCAAGTCCTCAAATATTTACCCACCTACTTCCCACCCTCTCTCCCTTAGAGATTTCGAAGTGGGAAATTAACTCGTGCTCAGGTCCACAGAAGCACCTGGCCTTAACATTAGATAACCGCTCGTTTTTTTCCATTATCTTGTCTGTTTGTACCCCTACACCTCTCACAGCACCTACTTGCCAACAAGGACCATCATCATTCTATCCTCCACTAATGAAGGCTGCAACCGAAAATTTTAGACCTATGTTTTTCTTTTATGTGTACTCTGTCCACATGATTTTAAACAGTAAGTTGCTGATCTCCATCTGTTTCCTAGACATATACATATTTCGCTCCTGCTAGCTTTCTTATCAGAGCATTCAAACTAGACAAGTCGTACCGTGCCTAAAGAAAACTGTACAGCTAAAAACGTCAATCAATTAATGAGAAACTAAGACGCAGCAGTCAGATCATCAGTCCTCTATGCAGCACAGTGCCTATCTCTAGTTAAGAAGACCCCATTAAGAGCCCTTGAATTACAATGAAGGAAGTTCCTGGGAAAGATAGTAGGATCCTACCAGATGGAAAGCTATGGTATAAACCAAACTGTAAACTCTACCAACACCATGAAAACCTCAAAGATGCCATCAGAAGAAGTTGGCTGGCCTTTTACAGACATCAGTGTAGAATGGACCCCCCCGCCCTCCCAAACAGGCTGTCCAATAAGATCTTCAAAATAGCCAACAACACAACAAGGGTCAAGCCACTGGATCCCTATGGGTCAAGCGGGTAGAGCGGGATCTTCCAGAACTTAATATTAATCAAGATACAATAACAGGAGTAATTACCATTTAACTATTGAAACCAGACCGTTCCTAACACCCCTTACAACAGCAAACTCCATTGAGACCAGTAAACAGACCGAAGAATGCAAGACAGAGTTCAGCAAGAAACTGAAGGATAATCGAGCCAACAGACAAGCTCAAAGTACCAATTAGAAAGCAGCCACCAAACCCACTACCAAGGACATCAGATGGTGGTGGTGGTGATTTTTGTTTTAAGAGGAAGTACAAGTAGGTAATCCTCTCTGAACAAATTAACATACATAGGCCTACATACATACATACATTATCATTATAGACTGTTATGCCTTTCAGCGTTCAGTCTGCAAGCCTCTGAGAATTTACTAAACGTTGCCACAATCCTCGATTTGCAACTAGTGTTATGGCCTCATTTAGTTCTATACCTCTTATCTTTAAATCATTAGAAACCGAGTCTAACCATCGTCGTCTTGGTCTCCCTCTACTTACCCTCCATAACAGAGTCCATTATTCTCCTAGGTAACCTATCCTCCTCCATTCGTCTCACATGACCCCACTACCGAAGCCGGTTTATGCGTACAGCTTCATCCATCGAGTTCATTCCTAAATTAGCCTTTATCTCCTCATTCCGAATACCCTCCTGCCATTGTTCCCACCTGTTTGTACCAGCAATCATTCTTGCTACTTTCACGTCTGTTACTTCTAACTTATGAATAAGATATCCTGAGTCCACTCAGCTTTCGCTCCCGTAAAGCAAAGTTGGTCTGAAAACAGACCGATGTAAAGATAGTTTCGTCTGGGAGCTGACTTCCTTCTTACAGAATACTGCTGATCGCAACTGCGAGCTCACTGCATTAGCTTTACTACACCTTGATTCAATCTCACTTACTATATTACCATCCTGGGAGAACACACAACCTAAATACTTTAAATTATCGACCTGTTCTAGCTTTGTATCACCAATCTGACATTCAATTCTGTTGAATTTCTTACCTACTGACATCAATTTAGTCTTCGAGAGGCTAATTTTCATACCATACTCATTGCACCTATTTTCAAGTTCCAAGATATTAGACTGCAGGCTTTCGGCACAGTCTGCCATTAAGACCAAGTCGTCAGCATAGGCCAAACTGCTTACTACATTTCCACCTAACTGAATCCCTCCCTGCCATTTTATACCTTTCAGCAGATGATCCATGTAAACTATGAACAGCAAAGGTGAAAGATTACAGCCTTGTCTAACTCCTGTAAGTACCCTGAACCAAGAACTCATTCTACCATCAATTCTCACTGAAGCCCAATTGTCAACATAAATGCCTTTGATTGATTTTAATAATCTACCTTTAATTCCATAGTCCCCCAGTATGGCGAACATCTTTTCCCTCGGTACCCTGTCATATGCTTTCTCTAGATCTACAAAACATAAACACAACTGCCTATTCCTCTCATAGCATTTTTCAATTACCTGGCGCATACTGAAAATCTGATCCTGACAGCCTCTCTGTGGTCTGAAACCACACTGGTTTTCATTCAACTTTCTCTCAACGACTGATCGCACCCTCCCTTCCAAGATGCCAGTGAATACTTTGTCTGGTATACTAATCAATGAGATACCTCGATAGTTGTTGCAATCCTTCCTGTTTCCTTGCTTGTAGATAGGTGCAATTACTGCTTTTGTCCAATCTGAAGGTACCTTACCAACACTCCACGCTAATTTGACTACTCTATGAAGCCATTTCATCCCTGCCTTCCCACTATACTTCACCATTTCAGGTCTAATTTCATCTATTCCTGCTGCCTTATGACAATGGAGTTTATTTACTATCCTTTCCACTTCCTCAAGCATAATTTCACCAACATCCTTTTCCTCCTCCCCATGAGCTTGGCTGTTTGCAACACCACCATGATGATTTCCTTTTACATTGAGAAGATGTTCAAAATATTCCCTCCACCTCTCCAGTGATTCCCTGAGGTCTATTATGAGTTCACCTGAATTATACAAAACACTGTTCATTTCCTTTTTCCCTCCCTTCCTAAGATTTTTTATTACTGTCCAGAAAGGTTTCCCTGCTGCTTGACCTAGCCTTTCCAGGTTATTACCAAAATCTTCCCACGACTTCTTTTTGGATTCAACAACTATTTGTTTCGCTCTGTTTCTTTCATATACGTACCAATCCCTGTCTGCCTCGGCCCTTGTTTGGAGCCATTTCTGATAAGCCTTCTTTTTACGTTTACAAGCTGCTCTCACTTCATCATTTCACCAAGATGTTCGCCTTTTCCCATCTTTACACACAGTTGTTCCTAGGCATTCCCTTGCTGTTTCTACTACAGCATCCCTGTATGCCACCCATTCACTTTCTATATCCTGAACCTGCTTACTGTCTACTGTTCGAAACTTCTCACTAATCATATCCATGTGCTTCTGTCTAATTTCCTCGTCCCGGAGATTTTCTACCCTTATTCGTTTGCAGACAGATTTCACTTTCTCTACCCTAGGCCTAGAGATACTTAGTTCACTACAGATCAGATAGTGGTCTGTATCATCGAAAAATCCCCGAAAAACTCTTACATTCCTAACAGATTTCCTGAATTAAAAGCCTGTTAAGATATAGTCTATTATGGATCTGGTACCCCTAGCCTCCCATGTGTAGCGGTGAATAGCCTTATGCTTGAAGAATGTATTCGTAACAGCTAAACCCATACTAGCACAGAAGTCCAGCAAACGCTTCCCATTCCCATTAGCTTCCATATCTTCCCCACATTTACCCATCACCCTTTCGTATCCTTCAGTTCTATTCCCAACTCTTGCATTGAAATCGCCCATTAGCACTGTTCTATCCTTGTTGTTGACCCTGACCACGATGTCACTCAATGCTTCATAAAACTTGTCAACTTCGTCCTCGTCTGCACCCTCACATGGTGAATACACGGACACAATGCTTGTCTTAATTCCTCCCACTGAATAAATCTACCCACATCATTCGCTCATTTACGTGCCTAACAGAAACCATGTTGCGTGCAATGGTATTCCTGATAAAGAGCCCTACCGCAGACTCTGCCCTTCCCTTTCTAACACCCGTCAAGTACACCTTATAATCTCCTATCTCTTCCTCATTATCTCCCCTTACCCGAATATCACTTACTCCTAGCACATCCAGATGCATCCTCTTTGCTGACTCAGCCAGTTCTACCTTCTTTCTACCGTAAGCCCCATTAATATTTATAGCTCCCCATCGAATTCCATTTCGTTCGCCAAGTTGTTTCCAAGGAGTCCCTCGCCTGTCAAATGGGAGTGGGACTCCATTACTCCCATAGGTCCGAGGCTTGCTTAAAGTGTTCTGAGCTCGGTAAATTCATGAAGCAGGATGCTGCCCTACTTGCACATAGTCCAAGTGAGGATCTCTCCTCTAACGGGTTATGGACCACCGGTGAATTGTATAGTCCTAGCCGCCTGAGCACACGGAGGGCCATGACTCAGATTATGTCCGAGATGCCCACTCCCATTCCATAGCAACTGGTATCCCGACTCTCAGGACCACTTACTAGGCCACTCAGACGTTGCCCATGGTTCACGAACTAGGACGTGACTACAGTAACCCACAAACATGAACCATTGAGTGGAAAAGAAATTTAAAATAAAACAAAATTATTTATTCAACGAAGAAATTTTGAAACAAAGTAAGAAATAAAACAAAAAGTATTGTATTAATCCGAAAAGGTAACTAACGAATCAAAAGGGAACATGAGTTCCCTGAGTAACAGAACACTTGCAATTTACACGCCCTTGATTAATCCAGTCACACACAAAGCAGATGACGAGATCAGCAGTAATCACGTCATCAGCTAGTATGCGTTCATGTGTCTCCTGCAGGCCGAGGCTCCGTCTTAAGCCAGAGAGATTGGCACACACTGTGAGGACATAGGCCACTGTGAAGTCGGCACCACAAGAACACACTGGGGGTTCTTCCCTCTTTAGTTGATAAGAGTGCATAGATTGTCCGTGACCTACCCTCAGCCTACACAATACTACGGCCTCTCTGTGAAAGCCGGAAAGAGGACCACCACACAGTAGTTGGAATCGACAAACGACGACAATAACACTGCTAAAACTGAAGAACTATGGTCCACAGGTGACCCAAACATACATTTTTTTGAAGGCCTCCTTTCTATCTTAGGGAAAACTTTGTAATAACTGAAATATCTCAAATCCAGTCGAAATATTTTTCTTTCAACCACATATCCTACCTACTATTTTAAAAAATGGGGAGGGTAAATCTGCTAAATGCAGATCAGTGGTGATTCACATGAGTAAATAAAATACCAGAACATTAAAAGAATGCACATCCCGTGGTGACTGCTAGGGCTACAAGAGTAACAGAGATGTCAAATATGTTTGGGAATCACCTTGACA
Source organism: Anabrus simplex (assembly GCF_040414725.1). Taxonomy (NCBI): domain Eukaryota; kingdom Metazoa; phylum Arthropoda; class Insecta; order Orthoptera; family Tettigoniidae; genus Anabrus; species Anabrus simplex. The sequence goes on from NC_090271.1 coordinate 235,140,116, forward strand.
AATGTGGTTAGCAACTTCTGATCCAATTAAACTATGGTCAATTCTATGCATAGTAATAATACAGCTTCAACAGATGTTTTTTAAATTCCATTTAGGCTGTCTGTGTGTCTAATTTCAATGTTCTGTTTTACTCTACCAGATGACAGAGAAGCCAGAACTCTGTTGAGCGATCTGTGTCTGGGTTTTAAACAATCTTGGCATGCAGACACCAAACCAGAGGTTTTTTACAAGCCGACATCATACGACGGGATGCACTGAATGGACTCTCTTCCACCCTACAAAAATTCAGCTATCTCTGCCGAGTTTGAACATGTGAACTTGAGATCTTGAGGCTTAACAGTAATCAGTATTTTGGAGATAATCTTGAAGAAAATACTTTTAAATATGATGCCTGTGCATATATTTGGGTGACCATATCCATACTGCTGTCCCCTGGTCTCTTCATTAATATTTTTAATGTGGATTTTCTATACATATGTGGTTCATAATCCTAGTGTAAACATTCATTCATCAAAATTATCCAAACATCCTTGATTATGAGTGCTGTTTTCTTTAGGCCTAAATGTTTACTAAACAGCTGATCTGGTCAGCAGGTTACCTGGTCTCTAGATATGAGGACATTCTATTTTCCAGCTTGCGAAAAGATGGAAACTTTGAGTTTATCTCAAATCAATCCAGTGCATCTTGATTACATACAAGTAAATTGTGTCCAAATAAGTCAAGAAAGAATTAAAATGACAGTGATCCAATTCACAAATGATAATGGCTTTTAGTCAAAAGGAAAAGAAGCAATATGCCAATTAAAAATAATTTTAAAAAATCAAACTGCAATAATTTAGGGTCTATTAAGACTTAGAGGAGGGTACCCATGTGACACATGTTTCCTTGTAAAACAAATAATTAAAAAAGGGCCAACTATTAGGGATGTAACTTACACTACACAATTCCTAAATTCACTTTGGGTATGCTCCAGAAAGAAAATTCACTATTCAAAATAATCAGAATCATCTTGCAACAGCAACTAGTATTCTTTTGAAGGAAATCTCCTAGAAACAGCATGATACATTCTTTTTGCAAAAGGTAAATTCACATATCTGAACAGTCCCTTTTTGACACTTTTACAGTACTTTCCTCCAAAGTACATTATCATCATAATTATACAAAATTTACCTAAGGAAAGCAGCATCCAGATCCCAGTCTGAAAGTAGACACAAGTACGTCTCTTGACCATAATCATCGTAAGTTCGGTAACACACGGTGAAATCTCTGAAACAAATAGTGTACCTAATAGTAAACTCAGCATCAGAACTTTCTACTCGTAAAGCAAGGTCTATACGGCAATTACTTACCCCTTGATATCAAATGCTTTTGCCAGAATACTTTGAAGAACTTCAAAGGATGTAATTTGCGGGTCAACGCTAAATTTTCTGTATTCTGGTTGTAAGAGACCTTCACATTTCTGAAATACAACAGGTAGGTTAGACAATCATCACGTACGTAAACTGAATGATGATTATAAGGAACTCTAAACTCCAGATAGAATGCAATGCAAGCGAAAAGAAAGAAAAGTTTAATCGTAAACAGAATACCAGGTATTCAAGTGACAGGTTTGTTGATACTGACATAACATTAACTATTTATTACCTTCACTTTCACACGGATGGCTTCGCGGCTATATACGAAAATGCCAGCCATAATAAACCTACTTTGTACTACAGAAGTGACTGCTGACATATAATATCAATTAAAATTCAAGTGGTAGACGAAATGACATTCTTTACAGAATCTACTCAGCTGCTGGACCTGCTGTCATGGTCAATTGACAGCTGACTGATCGGGTTAAGTGGTCGCTGGTGAACTCATGCCTACGATTCTTTCTTCTGTTCGCTTATTATGAGCTACTTCAGAAGCACAAAAGGGGAGACAGTTTATGTCCACAAAATAACAACCAAAGTGAACTATAAAATAACACAGGTCAGACCAGACATAATCCATCAGACATAACGTTTCACACTTTATCGCTTGATAGCAGCACTATAGAATTATTCAACATGGCGCCGCTGCAGAAAAGCACGCTGTTGCAGTTGCAAGTTGCAACCAAATACAGTAGAGAGAAGACGTTCCCCTTTATGTGAATCACCCCACACCTTCAAGGTGGGGAATGAAAACTTTTCTAGATAGAAATACGTCCGCCTCGTGTCTTTGGATTTCCAGACACGTAAAATAACTCCTGTTTGACATAATTCGGGCAGTTTGGCGTCTCCATGAACCGTAAAGGCGATTGGCGATTTTATAGCAACGAGTACTCTCTGTTTAAATCGCTCAGTGTTATTAAAAAAGTCTCTCCTGTATTTGTTGCAACCAAAGTGGTCTTCTTCGTGTTCGAAGCTCTCTGTTAGAGCTGGGAACGCACAGTGGGTAATTTCTAGCATCCAGCCGGCCAAAAATAATACCGTCAGCCGGGGTGACAACGGTCCCAGGGGTGACTATGGTCAAAACTGAGGAAAAACGTTATTGAGGCTTATTTATATATTATATATTTTTAAAATCTCAATGTTCAAATTTCCCTCCAATCTAGGCACATTTTTCTTTCCAGAAAGGGAAAACTTGTGATTCTAACCTGAAATGCGTTTCTCTGACTATCATTTGTTTCAACCACGGCCGACTTGATGCGTCGCTCTAGCTAGCTCCTTACCGGCCTTGACAATCGGGTCCACGCACTGTAATCGGAGTAGTTACACAGCTCGACACGTGGCGCTGGCGGCCGACCTATTTGCGGTAGAAATGCATTCTTCTTTATGGAAAATATATTTACTTTGGTTGCCGTTTTATCGTAATTTAGAGTTATGGAGAATGTTACATGGGTTAATACTGTTAAAATGATTAATCGCAAAGTTTACTTTCGTTCATATGTGCCAAAACAACGTCGTGAAATGAAACTGCGGAGGATGGAGTAGTCCAACTGACGTTCCTTAATTGCGAGGAATAATAGTAATCGTTTTTATTATCATGGCATTTAGATACATAGCAGAACTAACCACAATGCTTTTGTCTTCTGATGATAATATTGAGATTAAGAGTCATTGTTCAATTAGAGTTTTAAAATTCTTCAAGCGCTGCTCTCAGGAAGGGGGCTGGACAAAACATAAGAGTCTTACTTTTTCCATATTCGTTGTATACAGAACATAAATATTTTGACTCAAACATGTTTAAATGTTAATTTCAATATATATATACAGATTACATTTCATTCATACCTTTCACTAGAATATTAAATACCGGGCAAGTTGGCCATGCTAAATTCAGAAAATAAATTTTACTTGAAATGCAGTAGGGTGGAACAAGTTGGCCGCGCGGCGTGCAGCTGTGAGCTTGCATCCGGGAGATAGTGGGTTCAAACCCCACTGTCGGCAGTTCTGGAGATGGTTTACCATGGTTTCCCATTTTCACATCAGGCTGTACCTTAATTAAGGCCACGGCCGATTCCTTCCCACTGCTAGCCCTTTCCTATTCCACCGGCGTCATAAGACCTATCTGTGTCGGTACGACGTAAAACAAATAGCGAAAGAAGAAGAATTTTAAATAAAAATTCAGTGAGGGAAAAGTATTTTGAGTAAATAAATTGTAAACTGTTCTCTGCTCGATGATGATGAAGCTTGTTGTCTACAGGGGCCTAACATCTAGGTCATCGGCCCCATTGCTCAGGTAACAACACTTCATACGTTGGCCATACCGTCATAGCAGTAGTGATTCTTACTTGTCAATGTTTAAATGTTAAAGTTCAGATTATCTTGAACAAAAATATGTTGTGTTGCTGTCATATGGCAAATAGGACACCGCCTAAAGGATTATTCTATGAAAGAAAATTCATGGGTAAAAATACCTGATTAGCGTGATTAGCGGCCACTCCCGGACGCCCGGGTTCGATTTCTGGCCCTGCCACGAAATTTCAAAAGTGGTACAAAGGCTGGAACGGGGTCCACTCAGCCTTGGGAGGTCAACTGTGTAGAGGATGGTATCGATTCCCACCTCAGACATCCTCGAAGTGGTTTTCCATAGTTTCCCACTTCTCCTCCAAGCAAATGCCAGGATGGTAACTAACTTAAGGCCATGGCTGCTTCCTTCCCTCTTCCTTGGCTATGCCTTCCAATCTTCCCATCCCCAACACAAGGCCCCTGTTCAGCATAGAAGTTGCGGCCGCCTGGGCGAGGTACTGGTCATCCTTCCCAGTTGTATCCACGACCCGCAGTCTCACGCTCCAGGATACCATCCCTCACTGAGTCCGAGAGAAAAGTCAACGCTGGAGGGGTAAACAGATTAAGAAAAACAAGAAAGAACGAAGTAAATACCCGACATAGAAACGGAAAACTAAGACGAGAGTGTTACCTGCTTTTAGCCACTCCGTAGTTTTGTCCTGGTCTGCAGAGAATTCGTGAAATGATGGTGTCCCTTTGCTTTTTTTCCTGTTCGGAATACAAAAAAGGCACACAGCAATATATATTCGAATATTTCCTAACACAGTTAAAGAAAAGCAAATCAACCCACCATTAAAAGCGAATTAGCACATACATTAAAATCCTTGTTCAGGACGAAGTTACAGCGAGAAATCACTTTGTTCTTCTTTCCATAAAATTTCTGCTCGAAGTACGAAAAGGTGCACAAGAATGTCTCAAATTCGAAGATTTGTAAACACAATTTAAAAAATATAATCACCACACTACACAATAAAAAATAAACTCTCTAGCGCATAACTATCAGATCTCATTATCAAGTCAACAAGCACCTCATTGCGAACACATTGCCAACATTTACGACAGCAAAACCAAAAAATAAAACTGGAAATGCGGCAATTTGCGGTATATGTTACAGCTTCCTGTCAGTGGGTAGTAGGCCAGCGCTCCAGCGGCATTATGGTGAAACTTTCCAATTACAGCTTTATGCTGGGCTTCACAAGCGATTGTCAAGGCCGGTATAAGGAGCGCAGCGAGGTATCCAGTTGGCCGTGGTTTCAACACTTATTTTTTGACAAAGATAACAGTTGGCTACACTGTTCATTGTTGCTCCTAGGTCATCACTTCTAAATGTCATCTGAAAGTATTGTTTACCTTTGTTTATTCCTTGTGAAGGTATGTATGTAATTTTATCTTTATAAGAAATTGTTTTGTACCTTAAAAGTGCAAATTTATAAACAATAGTACAATTGTCTTGTTTTTTGGGGTTACTATGGTCATGAGTATCAACTCATTGCAATTATCTTGTGGGTTATATTAGATTACTCTTGTTAAATATTGTATACAATTAATACATTTATATTTTATTATTCACTTGTTTCTTTCATACTTCATGTTTGTGTCCTTTTTATTTCAGTGTTAGTGGCAAAATAGTGAGGTCTGTCCTAGAAACTGACAGTAATTCTTCAGTTGTTAGTGACATTGCTGAGTCAGTTTTAAATAAGTTTCTTGGAAGAAATGTGCTATTCAAAGTAAAGAAATGGTCCCATAAGAAAGAAGAGATGTTTTGTTGAGCCAGGAAAAAGTGTCTCTTTGGAGGATATTGAACCTTCGTCTCCCTCTTCAAGATCAGTTTCAAGCAGGAACAACTGGTGAAACATCAGTGCTACCAGTCTTCAGAAAGAAGCAGAAAAGGCATACAAGAGAAGATTCATCAGACTCTGAAAATGAAGTTGAAATTCATTTAAATGGAAGTGATGAAGAAACTTGGGAAGAGATTAAAGTAGGCAGGATGGCAGAAGAAGAAGAAGATAATGATGAATGCTGTAGGAAACCAACCACAGGAGACTATGTTCTGGTTGACTTTAGTACCGAAAAAAAAACTGCATTACATAGTAAAGTGATAGATGATGATGGTACTTATCAAGAAGATGATGTGAAAGTTACATTTCTTAGATGATGTCATGAATATTTTGTGTGACCAAAGGAAGCATACATTTCTGTTATCAAAGTGAAATTCTTAAAATACTACCACCTCCAGTTGAGCAGAGGTGGGGGTAAGCTAAGCTTCTATAATAAAGTTTACTGGCTTCAACTTGAAATGAGACAATTATACATGAAAAGGACAAATTAAACACATTTTGAAAATTTTTCTTTAATGTTTGTCATAATTGTAACTTTTTAGCTTTAGACTATAGTTAAATATAAGATTTCTTACATCAATATGCTTGTAAAAACATGTTCTGTTTGACCATAGTCACCCTCTACTAATTCCTGCATATTTAGTAACAATTCTTGAGTGATTTTAATATATGACCATAGTGTCCCCACCCCATGGGGTTACTATGGTCACTACATTTTCAGATGTGAGACAATTACCGGATGTTCGAAAAATTTATTTTAGTAAGGAGATGATACCCAACACTTTATACTAAATCATATTTCATTTTTACATGGATATCTCATAAAATGTGCAAGATATTCACAAAAAACTTTAAAAAGTGACCATAGTAACCCCAGTTGACGGTATTTTCAACACTTGTCTTTGGTGCGCATTTTCTGTGAGTCGTGTTTATGAGACTCTTGGGTACAGTAGGCCTAATTAAGTATTGAAAAGTCGCGCTGTGTGATTACCTAATCTCACCGGAGGCCTAAATTGGTTCTTCTCCGTTAGGCGAGGCGAGGCGAGGCGAGCGCGCAGTTATTATTATGTGAGGGCTCAGTAAAGACGTCAGAACTAAATATTTCTTTAGCTTGCAATGTGATTATATTAGATGAATGTATGTATTTTTATAGTATGTAGCATTTTCTGAAAATTACTATATTGTTGTCCGCAATATGCACTTAAAATTCAGGTACACGGTGTCCAAGCACTATCTAATTATACACATTTGAACTGACTTTCAAAATGGATTGCTTTTGATTTCCGCAATGAAAGTCCTTTGGATGAGTTATCTATACTTTAAAGAGTAGAAAACTGTGACTTTTTGCTGCGACCAGGCGCGACCATGAGAGTAATTAATTTTTTTCAGAAGCTATGTACTCTGTAACCCGGAGGTCGGTTTTCGAGCTGTTGAGGAACAGCAGGGAATATAAGCGGAACGATGATATTGCGAATGTTGTAATTGAACATTTAGGCTTTGAGGATTGTTTTGAGGATATATACAAGTCAATAAGGAAATCTGTCCGTAGTTTTTGTGCTAAAATTCGATCACGCTGGACAGTATAGTAGAAAAAGGGACAAATTGCTGAAGTACCGGGTACAATAAAAGTTCGTTCGAGCAGAGAATGAGCCTTGAAGAAGAACGTGCATCACAACAATGTCAGGATGAGCCTGCCAGTACTGTAGCTCATTCCATGTCAAGAAAACAGTATTGCTATTATGACAACAGGACTGCCATATCGAACGGCTCCGCTCAACGCCATCACGGGAAGACGGCGGCACATAAATTTGTTAAATTCAGTACCGTATGTAAGTTCAAGACAAAAGGCTGAAGAAACTAAGCTACAAATTACTTTTATGAACTAAAGGGGACGTGGGGTTTACCAGGGCCACTTTTGATTTGTACAGATTCAGAGGTAAACTACGGCACATAAGAAACATCAGCACTGAAATATAAGGCAAATTGCGAGAGAAAATAGACAAATAATTTTATGGGCTCGAGGGGCGGGGGATGTATTTAATTGCATTTAATAAATTTATCCAAACAATAAAAGCTAGAAAACAGACGCAATAAATAAATACTGCAGATGACTACAAAAGATCACAGTATATATGTCAAAGAAATAAATCGCACACGTAGGCTTATCGCATAACTCTCACTGAACACAATACATTTACGCACTGATTTAAAGCCTAAAATACACACGCAATAAATAAATACTGTAGATGACTTCACTACAGAAGTTCAGGGAGGAAACGCGTCTATTGGTTGATATCAGAAGCAAAGTGCTGGCAATACCAATGATGGAGACAGCTAGAAGATTCTTCAGAGAGGCTTCCACTTCTGCGGATATTACTGAAGTAGATATAAATACACAAATAAACTATCTACGTGCCATCATTTGCCATGTACGCAAAGGAAACTATACAATTGTACTTACAAAAATACAAATCGGATTACATGCCTGTAACTTTGCACAAACTCCTGGTTCGTGGAGAGGAGGTCATAAGGCACTGTATTATACCTATTGGACAACTCTACGAGGAAGCCCAGAAGACCAGGAATAAAGATAATAGGAAACCTTCCAGAAAGACACAAATACTAAGCTTTTCCATAGGCTGCTTATATCATCGGACCCTTATATTACCAGCTTAGGGAAATCAAGGAGGAGGAAGTTGATTCCGCTTTCACGAGAAGTGCTCGACTTACTGTCTGAGCCTCCTGTATCTGGTTCTGCCGAAGGAGATAATGACAGCGGCGATGGCGATTCTGATGTAACTGCATCTAATGAATAAATTGTTTGGCAGATACATGTATTCCTGTAACTCTTTTTAAACATTCTAAACAGCATGCCCCACTATTAACATCTATTTGATTTCTTAAAGCTATAACGAAAAGTGATTAAAATTACAGAGATTACTAATTCTTCCTTCCCTCTTCCTTGTCTATCCCTACCAATCTTACCATCCCCCACCAAGGCCCCTATTCAGCATTGCACGTGAGGACGCCTGGGCGAGGTACTGGTCAACCTCCCCAGTTGTATCCCCAGACCCAGAGTCTGAAATTCCAGGACACTGCCCTTGAGGTGGTAGATGTGGGTTTCCTCGCTGAGTTCGAGGGAAAAACCGACCCTGGATGGTAAACAGATTAAGAAAGAAAGAAAGAAAGAAAGAAAGAAAGAAAGAAAGAAAGAAAGAAAGGTTACTAATCCTGTATCTGGCGTAGTAATTTGTTCTTTGTACTTGATTGACCACACACTTAATTATCTCCAATAATAGAAGTTACATACTAAGTTTTATGTAAATCGGTCCATTAGTTTCCGAGATACGATTTTTGGCCGGCTAGATTCCTGAAATTACGCACTGTGGAACGGCGGGAGCGGAGCGGAGCAGTTGTTTTCGCTTTTCCTCCGGAGACCTCCGGTAGTCCTCTGGCGGAAAATTCAAATGCTTTAATGTGGGCAATGTTGTAACGCTGATCTGGGTGGAATTACAATTTAGGTTTCAGTACTAATTCCACAGATGCATGTGTTTTTCTACGTTTGTCATTCAAATACTGCAGCCGTTTCAAGATTGCCGCATTATGTGTTACGCTATGAATAACAGATTTTGATCTGTTGAAATTCAGTTTGCAGTAGGTGCAGGTGGATAGAATGATGTAGATTGAATATTGCCTATGCAAATGATTTCTTTCTTTCTTAATCTGTTTACCCTCCAGGGTTGGCTTATCCCTCGGACTCAGCGAGGAATCCCACCTCTACCGCCTCAAGGTCAGTCCTGGAGGTTCAGACATTGGGCCGGGGGATACGACTGGTGAGAATGACCAGTACCTCGCCCAGGCGGCCTCACCTGCTATGCTGAACAGGGGCCTTGTGGGGGGGGGGGGTGCAGACTGCAAATGATTTACAATTATTATTAATAGTAAAAATGTTTAAGTAATAATTATATTCCACTGCATGTGAATTTGTATTATATATGATGCTCTTACGTACATTACACTCGTAGCTCATTTATTACTGAAGAGAAAGAAATTGAAATTTTTTATATACTGTACCGGGCTGAGTAGTTCAGACAGTAGAGCGCTGGACCTAGTGGCGGGGACAGAGCGGTGCGGCGCGGAGCAGTTGTTGTGACGTCATTACCCGGTTGTACCGAGTAAACTACCGAGTGAATATACTGTAGCGGCACGTTTAAACACGTTATTGGCATGACAGCGTAAAGGTATTTCACCCGTCTATTCAATGCTCTTTTCTCACAACATAACTGTTTTGCTTAATACAGCAATGTTGTTTTCTGTTGCAGAAGTCGACCTGCTCATTTCATCCTTGTGATGCCTTTTGATATGATCCTACAAATTTGATACACTACCACCCGTCGTGTAAAAGCGGCCGCAAAATTTGCATTTTTATCATCAGTAATTTCAAAGTGTCCGCCTATGTGGCGTAGTGGTTAGTGTGATTAGCTGCCATCCCCAGAGGCCCGGGTTCTATTCCTGGCTCTGCCACGAAATTTGTAAAGTGGTACGAGGGCTGGAACGGGGTCCACTCAGCCTTGGGAGGTAAACTGAGAAGAGATGGGTTCGATTCCCACCTCAGCCATCCTGGAAGTGGTTTTCCGTGGTTTTCCACTTCTCCAGGCAAATGTCGGGATGGTACCTAACTTAAGGCCACGGCCGGTTCCTTCCTTCTTCCTTGTCTATGCCTTCCAATCTTCCTATCCCCCGCCAAGGCCCCTGTTCAGCATAACAGGTGAGGCCGCCTGGGTGAGGCACTGGTCATTCTCCCCAGTTGTATCCCCCGACCCAATGTCTCACGCTCCAGGACACTGCCCTTGAGGCGGTAGAGGTGGGATCCCTTGCTGAGCCCGAGGGAAAAGCCAACCCTGGAGGGTAAGCAGATTAAGAAAGAAAGAATTTCAAAGAAATACCATGCATCAGACGGTCTTCGTGGCATTTGTGGTACAAATTTCGGTAAAAATTTCTTAAATTCCTTTAAATATTCTAAAACATGAATACCACCTAAAATGGGATTAAATATCAAACTAATACCACAATTATTATCTAATATACTTTGCATTATCTACAAAACACAACAAACATAGGAAATATAGACGCAAATTTAATAAGCACAAACTGAATACAGGTCTTACAAAGGGAGGCCACGAGGTTAGGATCATGGAGTACCTTCAAACTTTGTACACATTTCGCAGTCCATTAGGACAAAATAATGTGCAAGTAGTAGACCCTAAGGCGTACTACTAAGGCGTTCTCGAGAAAATCGCAAGAGAAATTTTCGCGTCGAATATGTACCGGTGCGTTGTTGTCACTAACACGAAACGGCGGCGATCGAGTGCTTAGCGTTCAAGCTCCGTAATCGCTGGTTCGCTGGATCGAGTCTCGCTTGTCGCTTTGTTTTTAACACTGGTCAGTCTTTCACATATACTACAATTCAGACTATTTGCATGGACTTTTATTGGATTTTCAATGTTATTTGGCTCTTTACTCATTTTTATCATTACAAAATATATCTTTCTTTCTTAATCTGTTTATCCTCCAGGGTCGGTTTTTCCCTCGGACTAAGCGAGGGATCCCACCTCAACCGCCTCAAGGGCAGTGTCCTGGAGCGTAAGACTTTGGGTCGGGGATACAATTGAGAAGGATGACCAGTACCTCGCCTGCTATGCTGAACAGGGGCCTTGTGGAGGGATGGAAAGATTGGAAGGAAGAGGGAAGGAAGCGGCCGTGGCCTTACGTTAGGTATGGGCCTACATCCCGGCATTTGCCTGGAGAAGAAGTGGGAAACCACGGAAAACCACTTCGAGGATGGATGAGGAGGGAATCGAATCCCCTTCTACTCAGTTGACCACCCGATGCTGAGTGGACCCCGTTCCAGCCCTCGTACCACTTTTCAAATTTCGTGGCAAAATCGGAAATCGAACCCAGGCCTCCAGGGGTGGCAGCTAATCACACTAACCACTCCACCACAAAGGCGGACTACAAAAAGAATATTTACAATTATCAATAAGTAAACGACCAAATGTATAAAGTTTTCCTGAAAATGTACGCCTGTAGTGATTTGCGAAATCCCTCATACCTGACAGTGAAGTCAGGTAAGGTACCCGGAACTGCTTTGCACCTGGACGCTTTGACCGGCAATATATATGAAAGAATATCACCAGTGTTGAAAAACAAAAAAGCGATGGGCGGGACTCGATCCAGTGGCCCAGCCATTACGGAGCTTGAACGCTATATCACTCGACCGTCGCCATCTCGTGCTCGTGACCACAACGCACACACATTCGACGCGAAAATTATCTTGCGATTTTCTCGGAAAAGCGTTAGTAGTACGCCTTACTACTTGCACATTATGTTGTCCTAACAGACTACTAAACGTGTACAAAGTTTGAAGATAATCCATGATCGGAACGTCGTGGTCTCCCGTTGATAAACATGTGTCGTGCACTACACTGCGCTCTGGTCCACCGCGAGTAAGTTACTTGCAGTTGTAAGCGGAGGGGATCGGTGGTGCGCTCTACCGCCACAACCGGATTACTCATCGGTATTACTCGCTCAGCTCTACCGCTGGCCTTCTGAGCTCAAGTTTGCGGTTTTAATTCCGAATTTGATCGGTGGTACTTGAAGGTGCTGAAATACGACAGCCTCATATCGGTAGGTGTCCGGCACATTAAAGAACTCCTGTGGGACAAAATGCCGGCACCTCGACGTCACAGAAAACCACAGAAGTGGTTAGTGGGACGTACAATAATAATAATAATAATAATAATAATAATAATAATAATAATAATAATAATAATAATAATAATAATAATAATAATAATAATAATAATAATCTTCCTTTCTGTTTACCCTCCAGGGTTGGTTTTACCTTCGGACTCAGCGAGGGAACACACCTCTACCACCTCAAGGGCAGTGTCCTGGAGCGCGAGACTTTGGGTTGGGGATACTTTTTTTTGACAATTTGTTTTACGTCGCACCGACACAGATAGGTCTTATGGCGACGACGATGGGATAGGAAAGGCCTGGGAGTCGGAAGGAAGCAGCCATGGCCTTAATTAAGGTACAGCCCCAGAATTTGCCTGGTGTGAAATTGGGAAAATCACCTTCAAGGCTGCCAACAGTGGGACTCGAATCCACTATCTCCCGGATGCAAGCTCACAGCTGTGCGCCCCTAACCGCTTTACGTTAGGTACCATCCCGGCATTTGCCTGGAGGAGAAGCGGGAAACAAAGGAAAACAATTTCGAGGATTGTTGAGAAGGGAATCATATACCCCTCTACTAAGTTGACTTCCCGAGGATGGGTGGACCCCGTTCCAGCCCTCATACCACTAATCAAATTTTGTGGAAGAGCTGGGAATCAAACCCGGGCCTCTGAGGGTGGCAGCTAATCGCACTAACCACTACATCACAGAGGTGGACAACAACAACAACAATAATAATAATAATAATAATAATAATAATAATAATAATAATAATAATAATAATAATAATTTATAATATAATATAATAGTAGAGTATAGTATAATATATATTAATATATATTATATTATTAAACACTAACATTAAATGAGAATGTATATATTTCATATATTCGCCTTCTTCATACTTATAAAGCAGTATTTACTGCGCCGCTACCACATCCGTTGCGCACCACTACTGGAAATGAAAGCGAACACACATTCAGTACTGTTCCTCCAGCCTCCGCTCGTCCACCGAAAACACAGATTGGTTTCTAAGCAACACTTTATGACCGGAGAATACCGGATGGAGCGCTGCACTTGCACTACCGATTGCAATCATAGGAGCAACTGCTCCATTCCCAGCTCTATTGTCTGTCCAGTCCCATAAAGTATTTGAACCGAACAGACAGTAACGTCATCGTCCAGACTTTGTCGTCGACTGACTTAGGTTTATGTATTACTGCAACATTTGAGTTCTAAAGTTTCTAACTACTAACTTACGTAGCCTATACTATTAATAATCTTCACTCCATCAACTTGTATGGAGGACGGAGACACTACTGATAAACCGATCAGGCCACACATAAAGGATAGATCAAATTTATATACGAATATTGCTATCATATAGGTATTCAGTTATGGCTTTTGCAATCTGGAAAGTAGGATTATTCTCCTAACAAGACACATTTAGCGGCAATTGACAACCACATTTTTTTATATTAGCTTTCATTCTGCACGCTCCAGAATAGGGTGAACTGTCTCTCTCAAAACAAGAGATAGGGTGTGGAGAGAGAGGAGCGCCCATTGCTTATAAGAGGGATTGACGGCATTTGCCTTAGGAGGAGAATGGGAAATCACGAAAAAACATTCTCAGGTCCATTGCTTACCTACGTTATTATACAAAGCCTTGCTAGCCGATAAACTGGTTCCCGCTCGGGCTCATGAAACACATCGTTTTACCACTAGGTGCACGCTTCATAGATGTAAATTGCGCGGGCAAAGTAATTATAAACATTCATGAGAATGTCAAAACGTACGCCTATCAACATATAATCAATCAGTCACTACTGATCTTCATTTAGGGCAGTCGCCCAGGTGGCAGATTCCCAATTTGTTGCTTTCCCAACTTCTTCTTAATCCGCAAGGGGTCGCGTGCCGAGTGTAACTTCAGGAGTCGCGTACGGTCATTTCGATCAGAAATCAATAAAACACCAAACGCTTACTTAATACACTATTTGGTGTTACAATAATATAAGGTAATACTATCTAAGCACAGTCAAACACTTTTTAACACAATAATTATAATAATGAGATTCCCTTTTGCTGATGAAATTGAATATCAAATTCTGTTTATGGAAAATACTTTTAAAATAATATTTAATTTCATTTAATACACATCTAGACATTGCTCCTTCTCTCTCTACTCAACAATTATTGATAACAGTGCAATTTACGCATTATAAATAAGTCTACGCCATTAGTCACGTATGGTTGAATAGACCGAAGACAGGTAACGTGAGGGGTCGCATGCGAACGGAACGACCGGATAGCCAGCTTGTCATTCACTGAAGGAGTGGAGAGGGATAACAGTGGTGTGACAGAAGTGTGAACGAGTCCATTGAAAGGTACTGAGACGGAGGAAGTATAATAAACATTGTTCGCGGAAGGATTGATCAAAATAAACAGAAATGGTTGAAACGACCGTACGCGACCCATCACGGGTTAAATGATTGCAAAGAAATTGGAAATTTATTGAACATCTCTCTTGGTAAGTCATTCCAATCCCTAACTCCCCTTCCTATAAACAAATATGTGGCCCAATTTGTCCTCTAGAATTCCAACTTTATCTTCATATTGTGATCTTACCTACTTTTAAAGACACTACTAAAATTTATTCGTCTACTGATGTCATTCCTCGTCATCTCTTCACTGACAGCTCAGAACATACCACTATGTTGTAACCTATATATTACTCTGTACAGAATAACATCATCTGCAAAAAGCCTTATCTCTGATTACACTTCTTTACTCATATCGTTTATATATATAAGAAAACATAAAGGTCCAATAATACTGCCTTGAGGAATTCCCCTCTTAATTATTACAGTGTCAGACATGAGATTTGTTACTTGTAACATACCTCTTAGTCAAGCAGCTCGTCATCTTTCTCCTAAGTTTCCCCAGCCCAAACTTTGCAACATTTTAATAACGCTACCCATATGTCGGAAATCACCCAGAACAAATCGAACTGCTTTTCTTTAATTTTTTTTCAGTTCTTGGAACAAGTAATCCTGGTGAGGGTGCCATACTCTAGTTGGGGTCTTACCAGAGACTTATATGCCCTTTCCTTTACATCCTTACTACAGAACCTAAATACCCTCATAAGCATGTGCAGAGATCTGTAGGCTATCCTTTATTTACAATCATATCTATGTGATTACCCCAATGAAGATCTTTCCTTATATTAACACCTTGGTACTTACAATGATCCCCAAAAGTAACTTTGAGCCCATCAATACAGTAATTCAAACTGAGAGGACTTTTTTCCTATTTGTGAAAGTCACAACCTGATTTTTAACCCCATTTATATCATACCAATGCTTACTGTCCATCTCACAATATTATCAAGGTCATTTTTCAGTTGCTCACAATCGTGTAACCTATTTATTACTCTGTACAAAGTAACATCATCTGCAAAAATCCTTATCTCTGACTCCATTTCTTTACTCATACCATTTATATTCGTATATATAAGAAAACATAAAGATCCAATAATACTGCCTTGAGGAATTTCCCTCTTAATTATTACAGGGTCAGATAAAGCTTGGCCTACTCTAATTCTCTGAGTTATATTTTCTAGAAACAGAGCCACTCATTCAGTCACTCTTTTGTCTAGTTCAATTGCACTCATTTTTGCCAGTAGTCTCCCATGATCTACCGTATCAAATGCCTTAGATAGGTCAATTGCAATACAGTCCATTTGAACTGAATCCAGGATATCTGCTATATCTTGCTGGAATTCTGCAAGTTGAGCTTCAGTGGAATCTCTCTCTCTCTCTCTCTCTCTCTCTCTTGTTCTCCTCAACCTCATGGTTGGTGGGTAACATGACTGTCCTCATCCAACGACCTTCTATCCTGAGCCATCTGCTTGATTAGTTGATATGAACGTCGCCCTTTAATGCCATCGAGGAACCCTGCTCTTGGTCGTCCTCTTCTAGTCTTTCCTTCTAGTTTACATTCAAGCAGTGCGGTGCACCATGATGAATGCCGGAGTAAATGACCTATCCAACAACATCTTCTTTTCGTGATCATTTTCTCTAGACTGATGATTTCTTCAGCTCTCTTGAGAACTCCTTCATTTGTTAGCCTGTGAGTCCATGGTATTTGTACCATAACCTTTCCTAAACCCGAACTGTCTTCTATCGAACCAGTTATTCATTTTGCAAACATGTCTAATATAATCAGAAAGAATGCTTTCTCAATGCTTACATGCAATGCATGTCAAATTGACTGGTCTTGTAATTTTCAGCTTTATGTCTATCACCCTTTCTTTTATACACAGGGGTGCCTATAGCAACTCTCCATTTAATTGGTATAGCTCCTTCATGCAAACAATAATTAAATAAGTACTTCAGGTATGGTATAATATCCCAACTCATTGTCATTAGTATATCCCCCAAAGCCTTGTCAAATCCAGCTGATTTTCTAGGTTTTCAACTTTCGTATCTTACTCTAAATGTCATTGTTATCTTAGGTAAGTTTTAATACTGCTTTAGTAATAGTCACATCATCTATCTGGACATTATCCTTATAACCAACAATCTTTACATAATGCTGACTACTTCTGTCTTTTGAAGATCCTCGCATACACACTCCTCTTGTTCATTAATGATTCCTGGAATGTCCTTCTTGGAACCTGTTTCTGCCTTAAAGTACCTATATATACTCTTCCATTTTTCACTAAAATTTGTATGACTGCCAATTATGCTTGCAATCATGTTATCCATAGCTGACTTCTTTGCTAGATTCAATTTCCTAGTAAGTTCCTTTAATTTCTCCTTATTTCCACAGCCATTTCTAACTCTATTTCTTTCCAACCTGCACCTCCTTCTTAGTCTCTTTACTTCTCTGTTATAATATAATGGATCTTTACCATTCCTTACCACCTTTAAAGGTACCGGTACACACCTGTTTGCACATTGTTTTCTCAACAAATGCTTTAAACCCATTCCAGAGTTTGTTTATATTTTTATTTACCGTTTTCCACCGATCATAGTTACTTTATAAAAACTCCCTCATGCCTGTTTTATCAGCCATATCTTACTGCCTAATAGTCTTAATTTTAATACCTTCCTTTCTATCACATTTATTTTTAACCACGTCAAAATCAGCTTCATGGTCACTAATATCATCTATTCCTTCGGTTTTTCTATATAGCTCATCTGGTCTTATCAGCACCACGTCCAGAATTTTCTTCACTCTAGTTGGTTCAATCACTTTATGAATCAGCTGCCTTTCCCATATTAACTTATTTGCCATATGTTGATCATGCTTCCTGTCATTCACATTACTTTCCAATTGACATTTGGTAAATTTTGATCACCCACTACAATCACGTTTCTTTCCATATTGTTTCCCACATAGCTGATTATCTTATCAAATAATTCTGTATCAGTGTCAGCGCTACCCTTTCCTGGTCTGTGTACACTCCAAAGACATCAAGTTGCCTATTATCTTTAGAAATGAGGCTTACACCTAGAATTTCATGTTTGTCAACTTTAACTCTTTTGTAGCTTACGAATTCTTCTTTCACCAGAATTAATACTCCCCCTCCTACCATTCCTATCCTATCTCTATGATACACACTCCAGTTCTGTGAGAAAATTTCTGCATCCATTATATCATTTCTCAGCCATGATTCAACTCCTATTATAATATTTGGTAAGCATGTATCTATTAAATTACTTAATTCTATACTTTTCTTTACTTTGCTTCTACAGTTCAACACTAACATTTTTGTGTCATCCCTCTCTTTTTCCTTGCATTTCTCAGAATAGACTCTAGCATGCTTCTGTTGATGGCAGGAATAGGTTATATCTCAAATCCTCTATGTAGAATGATTCCCTGATGAGTACATATGTCAGGCGTGAGGTTGTGTACTTTGAAATACATAAGGCCTTTTTCAGGAATCTTGCTTTTAATTTTTCGATTTCCTTGTGGTTCTTCTTTTTGAGTTGGTCCCAGATTAATGTCAAACCATATGTCACTATGGGGGTGATTTTTAACTTTAAAATTTTTAATGCATTATTTAATGACAACTATAAATTTGGTATACTGTTCATAGTTGATAAGGCAGATATAACTCTCTTTCAAACATGGATACTGTATACATCTCTGTGAGTCCATAATGTGATTCCCAAATATTTGTAACGTGTGACGATCGATAGTGTGTCTGTTTTATAAATTATAACATTGGTAGCTATGGGTTTGCCTCCTGTTCTGAAAGTCATTGACTCAGTTTTGTTTTCATTTAATTGAATCAAACCTAGGACCTTCCAAACTGAAGGCCTCAATGCTGACCATTCAGCTAAGGAATCAGACCACAGACCCATACTGCACTGAGTTATTACCCACATTCCAAGTTGACCACATTTTGTTTACCCGCAAATAACTGGGTTAGAAATAATATTGGTTTATCAGTCAGTGAATGGCGTGAGTGAGTCTGCCCCCTGGGCGACTGCCCTAAATACAGATCAGAATTGATTGATTGATTGATTGATTGATTGATTGATTGATTGATTGAACACAAATGGCTGTTAATGTGTGCACTGTTCGATCTATTCCTGGCAGGTCCCAGAATGGACACTTCTGTTGGCATTGTTTTGAGATCTTTCCCCCATGGAGAGAAGCTGCAGAATGCCAGGCATAACAAGATTTGGTCTTTGATAGCAAATTTCCTCAGGAAGAACAGTTATAGGGTCGCCGGAGAGGTATCCGAACTTGCCGATAATGGTAGCAGTAGGAAAATTGACATCATAGACTACAAGAAATCAGAGGGTGTGGGATATATAACAGACCCCACAGTTTATTCTGAAATCTCCACAGACCAGCCATAAGACCTTGACACAGAAAAGATGCTGATTTATGAACCAGCCATAACCTATAATACAGATAAATTTGGATTGAAGGATACTGCAGTGATAAGATTCATGTTAGGAGCTCGAGGGACTATTCCTTGATTCACTGTAAATTTTTTGAAGCAGGTTAATTTAAATGTTCCAGAACTGCAAAGTATTTCTTTATTAACTTTTTGAGGTTCTATTTCATCGTTCAGAAAACATTGCTACATATAGTAACTCTTGTAACTTAAGGACATTATAAGAATAATGTAATCTACAAAATTATCATTGTAAGTCAAAATTATACATTTCATTATTTCATTCTTATGAACTAACATATTTGGCGTCTGACCCTGTTGTGTTGAGGGCAACGCATCTGCCTGTCATCCGGCGGCCCTGGGTTTGATTCCTGGCTGGGTCAGGGGTTTTTAATTGTAATTATTAATATCCTTGGCCTGGGGACTGAGTGTTTGTGATGTCCTTAATCTTCCTTTCCTCACACACAACATTCCACACTACTGCCATTCCAATTACATGCAGGTTCATACAATATGGTGCCAGTAGGGGCAAAAGATCCACATGGGTCAACGCCCCAAACAAATAGCATTAAAAAAGAACTTGTTGGCACTCTTCTCTTCAGTGCTATCATTGCTGACAGTCCTGCTCCATAGCTAAATGGTTAGCGTGCTGGCCTTTGGTCACAGGGGTCTCGAGTTCAATTCCCAGGAGGGTCAGAAATTTTAACCATAATTGATTCATTTCGCTGGCATGAGGGTTGGGTATATGTGTCGTCTCCATCATCTTTTCATCCTCATCATGACGTGCAGGTCGCCTACGGGTGTCAAATCAAAAGACCTGGATCTGGCGAGCCGAACTTGTCCTTGGACACTCCCGGCACTAAAAGCCATACGCCATTTCATTTCCATTTCAGTGCTGACAGATTTATTACTTCTCTTTGCCATGTTATCTTGCTTTGTCTAATCACCCAACTCTCCAAGAATTTTAAACACATGTTTGCCAAAGATAAAGAAATGAGGGTGAAACAGGTGTTTTGTTTCACTTTTTTCTATTTGTTATTATGTAAAACACTATAAAGTTACCAAAGCATTCAATAAATCCAATTCAATATAATACTGAGGTTGTATTTTATTTTCACCTAGGGGTGTCTTACCCACGTAGCATTTTTATTTCCAGATACTAAGTACAGTAATAATATTATGTATTCCACCAATTGTTATGACTCTCAATTTTTTTGTATGTGGTAAAACTATTTTCATACTTCTGTAAATTTGCATAATATAAAAATTTTAGGATATCTTTTTATTGATATCTTATAAATGGTCTTTCTTTCTTTCTTAATCTGCTTACCCTCCAGGGTTGGTTTTTCCCTCGAACTCAGTGAGGGATCCCACCTCTACCGCCTCAAGGGCAGTGTCCTGGAGCGTGAGACATTGGGTCGGGGGATACAACTGGGGAGAATGACCAGTACCTTGCCAAGGCGGCCTCACCTGCTCTGCTGAACAGGGGCCTTGGTGGGGGATGGGATGATTGGAATGGATAGACAAGGAAGAGGGAAGGAAGCGGCCGTGGCCTTAAGTTAGGTACCATCCCGGCATTTGCCTGGAGGAGAAGTGGGAAACCACGGAAAACCACTTCCAGAATGGCTGAGGTGGGAATCGAACCCACCTCTACTCAGTTTACCTCCTGAGGCTGAGTGGACCCCGTTCCAGCCCTTATACCACTTTTCAAATTTCGTGGCAGAGCCGGGAATCGAACCCGGGCCTCCGGGGGTGGCAGCTAATCACACTAACCACTACACCACAGAGGCGGACTCTTATAAATGGTATGTGATAAAATTGTTCTGTTTCTTTTTATCACTGAATTCCACATACTAATATTAACGTTGTTCATGTATTTTGATTAAATGAATTCAAATTTCCTTAAATTTACATTAATGTCTTGAACATATATATAAAATATCTAATTTCATAAAATCTGTACGTTTTATGGCAAAACAGTTGGTGTTTTTGAAATCAGCACATTATTTTCCCATATGAACCACCTATTTTCACCAAAACTGGGAAATCATTGCAGGCTAGTGTAATTGGTCCTTTCACTTACGGAAATAAAAATGCAGAAGGAGAGCTACTACCAGATTTTTGGGAGAGGAACGGATTAACAATAGGTTTGGAACGAAGAACAGCTGAAAATTCCGTTACTAGATATGGATGGGGAAAAAGGTGAACAAAAACAATGATTGATCTGATTTTAGTTGAGAGAGAGAAATGCAGACAATTGTAAGATGTGACAGCTATGCCAAAGAAGATTTTGAAGACTAAAAAATTATAGGTGCTGAATTAAGACTTGGTAAAATAGTGAAATTAAAGTAGACAAGAGAAAGAAAAATAAAGGTATGAAAATTAAAGGAAAAAGGAACACAAGAGAAGTTCCAAGAAGAACTGAAAAACAAATTCATCAAGGAGAGGTAAAGAAAGGGCCAAGTTGAAACAAGGAATGGTGAAATGTGCAGAAGATATATGTGGTAAAGTGTCAGGGAAAAAGAAGGAGACACCGTGGTAAAATAAGAAAGTAAGGGATGCCATGAAAGAAAAACAAAAAGAATGGAGGAGCTGGATAGGAGGCAGGAATATGGAGAGTAGGCAAAGTATAACGAAGCAAAGAAAGCATATCAGAAGATTGTACGGGAGGAGATAAGCCAATGGGTTTTACCAGTGTATGAGAGGTATACTGTGTAACTGGGACATCCCAGAAAAATGCAAGAGAATTCTGTACTAACTGTATTACACACCAATTTTGACATATGTGGCAGACACATGGACAACAACAAAGCATGATGAGAGCATAATCCAAGCAGCCAAGATGAAATTCCTTAGGGGAATAATTGGGAAGACACAAAGGTATAAAATCAGAAACATAGGAATCAGAGAGAGAAGTGGATTCCCTAAACTGCAAGATAAGATAGAGACCGATAAGTTAAAATGGTATGGACACATGAGAGAATGGAAGAAGATAAAAGTTCCAAAGCAAGTATTTATGGTGAATACAATAGGAGTAAGACAACAGGGAAGGCCCAGAAAGAGGTGGATGGATACGGTAAAGGAGAGTATAGAGAAGAGAGGAGTAAAAGTAGAAAAGGAAGGAAGTGGTGGAGCAATAGAAAACTGTGGAGGTCCTTGGTTCACAACTCAACCCAGAAGACTGGAAACAGGAAATGAGGAAGGAGAAGAAGAAGAAGCAGCAGCATTATAATAGTCAACTAAATCGAACATGCTTAACCGTGGACAGGTGGAGCTTGTTGGTGCAACGTGAGAGAAGGTGTGGGGTACTTTCTGACCGCTATGATTGAACTTGCTCTAATAACAAAATTACTCATTTTTAAGCATCACATATTGATGTATTAGGTTTATTAACTCAATAGCATGATATTTTATTGAAAATAAATGTACTGTATTTATCCAATACTAATTAGCTTCACAGCATATAAAAATAGAAACTTGCCATGCATAGGAATAAACTTTATTAAACACATTATCATGCATAATTCACCTGACAGGCTTATATTCTGCTAACTATGTAATGCTATTCCTGCAGTATATCCCTGGATGGGGAGGAGTGGTTCTTCCAAAATAATTAAGCTACAAGAAATAATGATTCTCTTCATGATAATCCATATTGTGGTAAGTTATTCGTTTGTGAGTATAATTTTCTGTGACTCTTTCAATTTTCAGGTCTGTACAGTTTACAGTGAGTTGCAACATATTATCATTCATGAAAAAATGCTCGAAGCTTCCTACTATGAGTTTCACTCCCAATAAATGAGAAAAAATATTGTGGGTTGGAGTAGGTGAGTATTTAGGAGAAGGAATTTTTTTCCAGTTTGCATCACCATCCTTTCCTGTTGTGATCCAAAACTGTTGAGAAAGAGGTAAATCATCATTGCTAATATTTAATACTTCTTCATTAGCTCTCTGTCGTATATCACTGTTAGCATCTACTACTTCTAATTTATCCTCACTCTCACTAAAACTTCCTCTTCCACATGCTGTAAATAACATAACATCCTTGCCTCATTCTCTTCATAAATCATTTCAGTGATAAGGGATTAACTGAATGAATTCCTAACATGATTACACAAGTAAGTAGATGGGTATACTCAACACTGCTGCTGTTGTACTTTCGATGAACGGGACTGGTGGTGCGGAGTCTAACGAGGCACTTTATTGCACCACTAGACAATAATCCCTCTTTCTACGCATGAACACCCCTCACTACAATGCCACTGACCTCATACAAAAGTGAAGGAATGTGGGGAGAGGAATGTGGCAGCCAAGGTCTCTAAGTTTAAAAATAAGAACAATCAAACAAAATAAATTTGCACCAGGGCACAAAAGAACCCATACCATCACTCCCGGGTTAATTGTTGTTATCAGTGGTCAATGAGGATTTCACTCTAAATTCTGCCTACTCAGATATGCATGGTTTTACTGACTGGTTGCTTGTGGCAGGAGGGAGGAGGAAAATATAAGTGGGAGGGGGGGGGGGGGGGGCAGATATAATTAAGTTTTTCCATTTTTGTCATTGATAAGCTTGATATGCATGATTTTACCTTATGGTTCAAATATCTCAATTTTGAAGTCCAACTTAAATGGTTTTCATTGTTTGGAGTGTGTGTGTGTGTCTCTCTCTCTGATGGTAACAAAAAATCCTATGCACAATTTTCTGAGAGTTAAAACAATCAATGTTCTTACCGTTCCTTACCTTCTTCAGACCATGCTGTTTTTGCTTGTATTATCATATTATGGGTTACAAACAACATAGTTATCATGACAGTTAGGATGATTACCATGTCAATGAATCTCTGAAAACAGGGAAACTCTCAATAAAAAGCATGATGTTTATTAAATATTGGGTAGAGTTTATTGTCATAAAATTGGTGGCAAATCATTTCATTATAGACTAAGAAGCATAACTATATACATGCAATACATTAATCTTACAACATTCATACATCTCAGTAGTGGATATTGTCTGGAATTGGCTTTGAACGTTCCCTTTTTTGTTGTATTTCAAATCAAGGAATGACACTCTTATTCAAACCAACTTGTTAATTTCCGACCTTGTGCGGAGTTTCAATGCACTATATCTGTGCCAAGAATCTTTTGGAATTAAGAAAACAGCAGTAAGAAAGAGTAAAGATATGATACAGAACTTATTTGTTTTACAAATATCTGTCATGAATTAGCACCCTTTAAAATACTGACAAGTTCAGCAACTTCAACTCGAGCACTAAACATTCTGTACTTTTCTACTTCAAAAGAACAGTTACATATATATTTGAAAATAACAGTTACAAATAGCAGCATAACTAGTTACCAGCCAACCCTGTGCTGCTTTCAGTTTTGTGGTTGTAATCTACTAACAAATTGTGTTGCAGTCACCAAATTTATAGGAAAGGAACAACCATTTGTTTTTCTTAACTGGAATGTTCTAGGATCTGATGTGCCCTCTTGGTTGCTGTGGATGTTTGGGAAAAATCTCAGGGACTGGGAAGACTATTAACTTTTCCTTAACTGGAGTATTCTGCTTTAATTTTTGATGTATTGGACTCTTAGCAAATCAAAAGTTGATTTAAGTGAACAAAATTATTTGATATTTTAAAGTTACTAAATTGTGGTTGTGGTGGTGGTGATGATAGCAATGGCCTCCAGAGAGGCTTAGTGCAGGTCATTTGAAGTGATGTCTATAGGTGTCCTGTGTGTCCATGAGGATGGGCTCCTGGCAATGATGGTGTCAACTACTGTGTGTGTAATGTTAAACAGACAGACAGACAGACAGACAGACAGACAGACAGACAGACAGACAGACAGACAGACAGACAGACAGACAGACAGACAGACAGACAGACAGACAGACAGACAGACAGACAGACAGACAGACAGACAGACAGACAGACAGACAGACAGACAGACAGACAGACAGACAGACACGCACGCACGCACACACACACTCTCTCTCTCTCTCTCTGGTTAAAATCCCTGACCTGGCTAGGAATAGAATCCAGCTCCCCTTGGACTTGGACCTAAGGCCAGCACACTAACCATTTAGCTATGGAGCTGGACTGCTAAATGCAGTTTAACCCTTAAATGCACCATATCGCCTATGGGCAAAGGAGAATTTACGTGCTTGTTATATCTGTTTCACAATTTTACAAGTGAGCATTTACTTCTATGTTGCAGACAAACTCACTAGGGGTTGCTAGTGTGTTAAAAAGTGAACAATCTTTTTTCCTTACCTCAAAGAATTTGTAAGGATGGATATCCCTAAGATTGAAGTATGGCAGTAGCTACAGTAATCGTATAGGTTTGCATGTATCGGTACATAAAACATTCAAAACTCTTAACATTTTGACTGATCCAAATAAAAAAAATTATAAATAAATACATAAATAAATAAATGAATAAATAAGTAAATAAAACAGTATTTTTATAATTATTTTTTCAATATTTTTCTGGTAATGCATTACTTTTGTATTGAAAAAACCGTCATATTTAAAAGAAATAATATAGTGTGCATTCAAGAGTTAAAGCAACAATGTGGAACAGGCTATGTCAACCTATGGTGGCCTATCCCAGTGTGAAACACTTCTGGATGGTACAAAAAAAAAAAAAAAAAAAAAAAAAAAAATCTTTTATCTTATCACAAGAGTTGAAAATTGAATTACCTATGCTCAAATCCATAGCTTGGTATGTCTTCCTTTACTACTTCTTACAGTATCTTTGTAAAAATAAATCTTTAATGTAGGTATTTAAAAAAAATGTTTAATCCTCAGCACAAAGACTGGTTGGATCCCCAGCAGTTCAACAGATATCCTAGGTGTTACCAAACACGTGATTGCCTCTCATTAAGAACAGAAAGTTCTATAGGAATAAATTGATTGTTAAATATTACTTAAGACTTAAATGAACTCAATTACTATGTAGCATACATCAGGTAACTGTAAGTTTACAGTGAATTCAAACCCAACCACCAGTAACCTTTCCTATTATTTAACATTTTCATATCAAAAAAATACTTGTGCTAGTGCGACATATCACTGAACAAACACAGCTTTCAGTGCCAATAAGTATTGTACAGTACCTATATATTGCTGTTCAATGTGGATTTGTTTTAAATACTGGAATAAATTAGAAGTAGGCCTATTTGTTCACAGGATTTTAATCTTGCCATTGGTACTAGGACATCAAGTTTTACCAGAATAAATTAGTGGTCATCTCTGATCCTATACCGGTATTAAAAACAGTGGTACTTTGTTGAATAATATTTATTATCCCTGTTGTATGAATTTATGTAAGAAGAAACCATGGGAGATCTCAGTCTTCCAACAAAAATCTCTAAGTTTGAATTAAGTATCTGCCTATAATCTCCTTCATCTTTACTGACCATAGTAAGAAATACCAACTCAACAGTATTGTTTAATAGTATTGATTAAGATAATTGCTCCCTGAAAAACAAATGGTTCTTCATATGATTTTTATCTTAAGACTGACAGCAGAATTTGTTACTTTAGTAAATATATTTATTGTCTATGATAAATACCTTAAATAATTATCATGAAGAATGTCATTGTATATAATATAATATAGGAAATCTTTGATGTTGTAACAGACACTTACAAGTTTATGCATATTTATAATATATATATTTATAAGTATGAAAGGCACTCAGTACTTCCAAGTAATATTAAAGAAACACATTAATTTAAATCAGGAGCTAGGTAGTGTTTGTCAGTGAGAGAACCTGTTCAGGATGGCACTCTCTGCCATTGGTTCACAGTCATCATTACAGACATTTGATATATTTTTCAAAGACAGGCTATGATTAATACACGATGGAAACATAAAACTGTTTGTGAACATAATGATGCCATCCTAACAAGTCCAACATGTATTTTGTACATGGTGGAAAGGAAAGTGAAATGCAGATGTCACAGTACTTTTGTTTCAACAGTAGGTAATAATTTCTTGTGGATGCCCATCTTTTTCCATTTGATACCTTACTGCTAAATACAGTAATTGCTAAACATTACTATAGGTATGCAATATTTCCAAATATATGTATATCTTTGGACATTTCATGCAAAAAGCTGCTTTTAGTGTTCTCATAGAAACTGACTTTTGAGAGAATGGTGAAGTTCATAAGGAGATACAAAATATGTTAAAGTTGGCATAAGAACAGCTCATTGTATTGAACATTTGTTTTGTGCTTGAGCTGTATCACTTGTTGAAGATGACATAAGAAACTTGAATGATTACAATACATATTTAATGGATGATAGGAAGTACCAATGAACTTGTGTGAGAGTGATTTAAAACCAAAACATTGCTGGTCCTTAAAAGTATAGTTTCAACTGGTCATTAGACAGTAAAAAAATAAAGAAATAAAACACATTTTTTTGTATTCCCAAGGAGTTTTTCAGACCCTTTCAGGTACACCCTCAAGGGAGGTAAGTTCCTCTGATCAGGGCCAGGAATCAAACGTGGGTCTTCAAGGACTGTGGAGGTGGATAGGTATACCTTTTCATCCTTAAAACTCTGTTAACATATTGCCAACATTTGTGTTGCATTGTAATTGGAACTTATAAAGACAACTTCCGGTGTAAATTTTATGTTTTTTTATTTTTATAGTGTAGTTTGAATGCTTTGAGATGTTCATGAATGAATCTATCATCATACTCCATTATGGGATGTCTATAACCTGTTGCACATACAGCCCCTTTTTGGGCATTAGTTGTCCAGCCTGCAGATGTTGAAGTGCCACGTGATCAGCAATAGTGCTCAGCTTTCATAAGGAGATCAGCTTCTCAGTTGGCTGAGTGAACCCCATTCCAGCTCTCAGTTCACAGTTAAAATCCCTGGAATGGTCAGAGCCTCCAAATAAGGGGTTGGGATGCTACCCTTAACACCACAGAATTGGCCATGAGATGTCTGCTAATCTTATCAAATCCAGGTGTCTAAATCCAGACCTCGACATTGGCGACCTAATTACTGTAGTCCCCCCCCCAGCTAGGCCAGGCATTGCTGATCGGCAGGACTTCAATCGCACTAGGGGAGCCACTTCCTTTACTCTAGCCAACAGCTCAATGGTACCACGTCAGATGTTGCTTAATTTCTCAGATATCACAATGTTTCCACATGGTTCATTTTTTTTTTAACGATTGGCTTTATGTCGCACTGACACAGGTAAGTCTTATGACGAAAATGGGATAGGAACGGGCTAGGAGTGGGAAGGAAGTGGTCGTGGCCTTAATTAGGGTACAAGGCTGAGGACCTTAGAGTTAGGCCCCTTTAAACAACAAGCATCATTAAGGTACAGCCCCTTTGCCTGGTGTGAAAATGGGAAACCACGGAAAACAAACTTCATGATTGCAGGCAGGGGTTCAAATTCACTATCTCCCAAATGCAGGTTCACAGCTGTGCATCCCTATCCGCATGACCAACTCACTGGGTCCACATGGTTAAGCTGTTGCCTTTAATGTTTATATGGTACTCCTTGATCTTACGCTATTGGAGTCCTCAGCTCAACATCAGCTGTCACTCAAGAGACATATAATGGAAAAGAGGAGAGAGGTATTTCCCACTGATTTCTTCACTGACAGTTACATACACATGTGCAGAAGTTAAAAAAAATTTTTTTTTGCACTTTGCTTTACATCGCACTGACACAGATAGGTCTTATGGCGACGATGGGATGGAAAAGGCCTAAGAGTAGGAAGGAAGCGGCCGTGGCATTAATTAAGGTACAGCCCCAGCATTTGCCTGGTGTGAAAATGGGAAACCATGGAAAACCATCTTCAGAGCTGCCAACAGTGAAACTCTATCTCCTGGATGCAAGATCAAAGCTGCGTGCCCCTAACCGCACGGCCAGTTCGCCCAGTAATTTTATTTTGGTTTCCTCATGGAAGCAGTACCTTTCGTATATATGGATTCATAATTATTGGCCATACTGCTCTACAAATCTCAGGAATTTATAAAGGAATAATTGATAGTCTTTCTGTATGTTTCTTAATATGCATAAAAACAAAAGAAGTATCTAATGCCCAGCAGTAAGACTATGTTTCCAAGGTGCATAGCATTTATTGGTTCTTGGATAAAGAGGATCTACAACAGTTTGCAACAAATTTACCAAAGCACTATGCAAATGAACTATAGATTGATTTTTGTGAGTTTATCTAAATCATAAATAAAATAAATACAAAATATAAAAACATAAAACTTTTCAGCATTCTTTCTTAGTAGAGACAATGATGAACAATATCAAGCACTTTGTTATAATTTTAGTCCTATTTGCCAGGGGTGACTGATCCAAAATAGGACTGAAGATGGAAATGCATTCCCCAACAATGGAGTATTAACTTAGGGTGACCAGATTACAAGTATGAAAATATGGGACACTTTGACAGCCGTTGATTACTAGACCCTACTTAAGATTAGAATTTCTTAACACAAACCACAGACCTCACGAGTACTATTTATTTATAGAAAACCAGCACTGATAATAATAATAATAATAATAATAATAATAATAATAATAATAATAATAATAATAATAATAATAATAATAATAATAATAATAATAATAATAATAATAATAATAATAATAATAATAATAATGAAAAATGAAAGCAGCCCAATTCCAGTACATAACAAAAATATCAAGTATTGAAAAAAACCAATGTTCACTATGCAGGATTATAACTTGCCATTTTTACATTTTGCATGCATCTGTCTCTCTGGTTTACCTCCTGTGGATGGGAGTGGTAAAATAACACCCATGGTTTCCATTGCCTGTCGTAAGAGGGGACCAAGAGGGGCCCCAGGTGCTGTTATCTTGGGAGCACTGGTTGGCAAACTTGGAACCCTTAGCTGAGTCCTCCCATTGCTTCCACTTACTTATGTTTGGCTCCTCATTTTCGTCTATCCTATCTGACCTCCCTTGGTCAACTCTTGTTCTTTTCTGACCATGATGGTATTACATATTGATGCCATCATAGCCGTTGCCTTTTTTGGCTGATACCTTCATTTTTCGAAGTGTTGGAACCCTTCCATTTTTCCTCTGATTAGTGAGGATGGTTGCCCATTTGTACTTCCTCTTAAAACAATAATCACCACCATCTCAGTGGTTTATTATATTCAGTGCCAAACGAACAAACTATTATTACTTTACACAATGAGAAATATACATCAGAGCTTTGTGATAAATGAAGTTCAAATACGGTATTTTAAAATGGGACGATATGCGTCCCATATCATTTTTTGCAGGGACAACGGGACTCCTTAGAGAAATAAGGGACATCTGGTCACCCTATATTAACTACTTCAGCATGATTCATTTTAAAATACTGTATCAGTTTATTCTCTCTGAGCAGCTACCACTGCATTCTTTCTCCTGTGACTCAATAGCCTTCCACTCAAAACATCACTAACAGGCTCTTTCCCTGTACACTGTTAACACAATTCTTCTGTAATTAAAACACTTCCACATTCTAAGTTTACTGACCACTTTTTAATTTCTCTTCAGGACCTCTCACACAGAGATTTAACTTTTATTTTTCAGCTTACAACTATGTCATAAGAAAGAAATTTAGATATACTTTCCATCCTCCTTCTACCCTAAAACCATTTAAAGAAAACAAAATTTGATCTAATCATGCTAACTGAATATAGAGCTTTAAACACTGATATGGATACACAGATATGAGCTACTGTGGGAACAAATAGTCATGTTGGATCATGAGAATGCTCCTCCCCAAATTGGTTCTGCCAACACAAAGTCTGCTTCTTGTACGTAAATGTATATTACATAATCGTGTTGTTGATGATGATGATGATGATGATGATGATGATGATGATGATGATGATGATGATGATGATGATGATAATTTACAGTTAATTCCACCAGTTTCTGGATGACAAAATTACAAACCAGATTGAAACTGGAGGAATCCTAGGAGTAATATGAAATGAAGCAAGCCATCTACCTATTCATTTTATCCCAGTATTGACCTTTAGCTGTGAGACATGGTCCCAAAACAACTGAGATGAGATCTGTCAAGACAAGATGAAATAAAGATGGCTAAAATACTTGTGTGGTATGGTCCCATGCAAAGAACAGGCATTAACAAAAACTTAACAGTTATATTTAAGTCCAAAATAATATCCAAAATGATGATTGGAATTGAAATTGTTGGAGTATAAACTCTAGACCCCTCAATAAAAATGATGCTCTGCTTCCACACATCTGTTATCTCTAGTGTCCAAACCTGCACCCAAGCTGAAAAAATTAACAGTTATATTTAAGTCCAAGATAATATCCAAAAATGAAGATTGAAATTGAAGTTAAAAAGGAAGCCATTCTTTTTCAGAGCTGACCTGGTTAATATAAGTTTTTCAGTCTGTTAAAGCTTGGAATATAACACTTAGAAGACTATAATATACCTGTAAGAGAACACATTAATGACAGAATGACAAGAACATCCTTATAATTTATAAACATGTGTATGTGTCATTGACATTGTGTAAGCTTGTCGACAATTGTAATTGGTTGATATTATGAGCAAGTGTGACAAATCAATGAATGCTGAAGTCTGTTATTGACACTTCAATAGATTTGAGAAAATGTTATTCTGCGTCCACATGTCTGTTATCTCCAGTGTTCAAGCCTGCACCCAGGCTAAAAAACTAATATCTAAAATGATGATTGGAATTGAAGTGATGAATAGGAGAAGAACAAAGATAGAAATTGTTGGAATATAAACTCTAGACCCCTCAATAAAAATGATGCTCTGCTTCCCCACATCTGTTATCTCTAGTGTCCAAGCCTGCACCCAGGCCAAAAAAATTGTTATATTTAAGTCCAAGATAATATCCAAAAATGATGATTGGAATTGAAGTGATGAATAGGTGAAGAACAAAGATAGAAATTGGTGGAGTACAAACTCTAGACCTCTCAATATTTTAAAACTTTGGTGTCAATTATTCTTTGAAGGGTTCTGCTCTTTGTTTGGAATGTTGTATTTCTGAATTTTTTGGAAGATTTTGTGTTTGTGTTTCTTTTACCATGATTTTGGACAGTAGTTTTTCTCTTTTTTTCTTACAGTTAATTGTGTGTAGGAGGGTGTTAATGTTGAGTATGATTCAAATTGAGCTGCCCTCTAGTGCCACCATCTGGTGTTATATTCTTGTCAATGTGCAGCCATATTTGTACTGTTCAGTTCACGCTGGTCACTGGACTTGTTTAAAAGTACTCATTGCGTCAATCTTGTTATTCTTGTGTGTTCAATAAATCTCCACTTTAGATTAATGGGCATCATGTTTCACTTCACAATCCACAGCCTTATTAGTAGTTAATATCTGTATTGTTATAACTAGGGACTGGATTCTTTGAAAATGCATATGCAAATATGCAAATGCATATTTTTTGGGTTTATTGAATTTATTGCATACTCTAAATATACCAACATATACATTTGAAACTAAGTATAATTTGAAACATCTCGGAGAAAATTGGTTTCACCTGCATGTTGGACATCCCTTCTAAGCAACTTTCAGAGTAACAGATAACAAGATAACAGTATTTTACTGTATTATATAGAAAAGGCATAGGGCAGCTTGCCAAGAGACAAAATATCGGAATGTCTGGAAGGGAGGAATGTGCCAGTACAGTATATCTTACCAATGAGGTAAAAATGTTGTACAACCCCTGCCAGAGCTGTATCTTCTTCTTCATTTTGCCTCATGACTGAGGCTTCGTGACTATCGTCCCTCTAGCCGATGAACCATACTCCGCCATTCTTCCCTATCTAAAGCTTTCAATGTGGTTGCTCTGAGAGTACTCTGTAGGGGGCCATTCACCATGTCAATCCATCGCGTTGGTACTCGTCCTCGTTGTCTGGTTCCCTGGACTTTGCCCTCAACAATCAGCTTTTGAAGACTACCATCTCGGCGCATTATATGTCCAAAGTAGCGTACAATCCGCTGAGAGACCTTAAACAATAGACAAATTTTTATCTGAAGTTGGTTCAGGATTGATGTGTTCGTGCAATGAGCTTAACATTTTCCTCCAGCACCACATTTTAAAGCTTTCTATCCGTTCACGATAACGTTTGAGGATGGTCCACATCTCTGCGCCATACAAGAAGACTGAGAAGACTAGAGATTCAACAAGCTTCTTTTTTGTATTGATGGTGATGTTATTATCCTTCCAGATCTTCCGCAGATGGATCATCGCTACCTTTGCTATTTCAATTCTTCGCTTTATTTCATCTTTGGAACCACCAGAATTGGATAGTAAGGAGCCTAGATATACACACTGATGTACAACTTCACACCCTCCAATCTGTTTGATATGTGGACTGTTGTTGTTCTTACGATCAACAATCATGACTTTGGTTTTCTGTCAATTTAGGCGTAATCCAATTTCTATGCTTGCTTCCTCTACTCTCTTGATCAGCTCTGTCAACTCCTCTTCAGATGATGCTATCAAGGTAGTGTCATCAGCAAATCTCAAGTTGTTGATCTTGCATCCCCCAATAGAAAACCCTTTGTCCCAGCCATCTAATGCAGTTCTCATTGCATATTCACCATAGAGATTGAAAAGTAATGGTGACAGGATACATTCCTGGCGAACTCCAGCCCTTGTACGAAACTGCTGAGACTGTTTGTTTTGAATCTTCACAGTGACTCTATTTTCCTTATACAAGGACTTGAGGAGATCAATCAAATGGAGTGGCAAACCCATGTCATCCAAAATTTTCCCAAGATGGTTCCATTTGACAGTATCAAAGCCCTTTAGGTAATCAATAAAGCACAGGTATACCGGAACATTGAATTCACTAGCCTTTTCTATGATTTGTCTTAGGCTTACGATCTGTTCTCGAGTGCCTTTTCCTTTCATGAATCCAGTCTGGACTTCAGGAATTTGATACTCTAGGAATGCCCGGAGTCTCTTGTGCAGGATATGAAGCATAACTTTACTGGCATGTGAAATCAAAGCAATTAAGTGATAATTTTCACATTTTTTCCTCGATCCTTTCTTGTGAATTGGGACAAAGATTGACTGTACCCATTCCTCGGACCATCTTCTATAATTCCATATTGCTTGACAGATTTTCAACAGCATTTCAATTCCAGCATCATCTGTAGCTCTCAAGACTTCTGCACTTATTCCATCAGGTCCACATGCTTTCCCAGTTCTCAGCATTTTCAAAGCCATTTCTACTTCATCTCGGAGGATGTCAGGTTCAGTATCTGACTGTTTGTCTATCTTCACTTGGTCTTGTGCATTACATTGTTCACTGTACAGATCCTGGCAGTTCAATCTCCATGTTTCCAGAACATTCTCTATATCCACAACATCATCACCCTGTGAGTACCAGAGCTGTATAGGTGATGGTTATTCTGACTCGTTCACTACAAATAAAGGAGTGTGACAAGGTAGCACTTTGTCATCTCTCCTGTTCATTACGGTGATGGATGAAGTAACAAAGAGAGTGAAGAATGCATCTAATGAGGACTTCAATGCATTAATTTTTGTAGACGATGTGGTGATTTCGAAAGGAACAGGAAAAAATTTCAACAGAAATTAAACACTTGAGACCAGCAATGTAAGAAGTTCGGCCTAAAATTTAGCGATACAAAAAACAGTAGTGATGTCAGTCAGCAGGCAGGACCTACAGGTTAACATCCAACTGGATGGCAAGAAACTAGAAAATGTTAACCATTTTCAATATCTTGGTAGTATTGTAACTAGTGACACGAAGTCCTGTGCTGAAATCACTAACAGAGTCCAGAAAAAGAAACACAATTGTATCATCAAGTTAGGTCTCTTCTATCGGATAACCAAATACCTTTAAGGGGAGTTTGTAAGCCCTATCTCCGCTAAGTTAAATTTGTCAACATGTTCCTTTTTTCTCATTAAGTATTTAACCTATTGAAACAAAACCTCACAGATATTTAGATCTATATTTTATCTTTAAATTGTTTTTTTGGAAACACGTGTGTTTGTGAATAATATTTTAATATATTTTTTCCAAATGTTAAATTTTTCAACTTATTTCTCTACGAAAACATAAAATATTATTTTTTCTATTTATGATAAAATCACAAGAAAACATACAATCCTTTAGTTGATCATATTGACTTACTGAAGAAAAAAAATCAGAGTACTATTGTTAATATTTCCTGAGAAAAAGGAACATTTGTCTCAAAAGAGAAAACAAAAGTGAAGAAAAATGCTGTTAAAGATAAGTGTTACATTAATATGCACCAGGCCCATATTCAGGATCATCTGGGTTGTCTTGATCTTCTCTGCCCCTTTTCTGGTTTATTTTTAACTGCCTATCTTCTTTATAACATGCTTGAAATTTGATATCAGACTTCTTCATATGGAAATTGTCCATTTCACAGCATGCACCAATCATGTTCACTTGCGGTTCCATACCCAGTTTTTTGAATACTTTAATCCTACCATTGTTCCCCTCATTGAATGCCAGCACAGCATCATATATTTTCAGTATGTCCTCTGCCAGGTCTGGCTTTTACTTTCCTCCTCTTGAATATTTACTGAGATTTTGGCATTGTTTTAGCACACGAAAATAAAACTTCTGAACACGAGGAAAAGATACTGAATTTGGTTGTTTACAACACAACAAATTAATGTCACAAGATGTCTTCCATTCTTACCAACACACAAAACTCCTCTGCATACCACAAACCTCTCAAATAGAAAGGAACTAGCCCAAGAAACCGAAAATATGCCGGGTCTCAGGAATAGATATTAAAAGGGGGCGTGGCTTTCAGGACACATCAAATTTAATTGACCTACAAATGGCGTTCAGAAAACATTTTCAGCAAAGAAGCACATGTACATTATAAATTGTTCTGGGCGATTTCCGACAAAAGAGTAGTGTTACAAAAATGTTGCAAAGTTTGGGCTGAGAAGACTTAGGAGAAAGGAGACGAGCTGCTTGACTAAGTGGTTTGTTCCGAGCTGTCAGTGGAGAGATGGCGTGGGAGGACATCAGTAGACGAATAAGTTTGGATGGTGTCTTTAAAAGTAGAAAGATCACAATATGAAGATAAAGTTGGAATTCAAGAGGACAAACTGGGGCAAATATTCGTTTATAGGAAGGGGAGTTAGGGATTGGAATAACTTACCAAGGGAGATGTTCAATAAATTTCCAATTTCTTTGCAATCATTTAAGAAAAGGCTAGGAAAACAACAGATAGGGAATCTGCCACCTGGGCGACTGCCCTAAATGCAGATCAGTAGTGATTGATTGATTGATTGATTGATTGATTGATTGATTGATTGATTGATTGATTGATTGATTGATTGATTGATTGATTGATTGAAATTGGAATTCAGGCTATCAAAATAACATAAAATCTAAAATGTGATTTTTAAAATCCAAAGCAGCTTACAACCTCCCCTTAAATACAAAGAGAACCCTTTATCAGGTATATTTCATGCCAATAACTACATAAGCCCTTGAAACTTATACAATCAACTATAGAGGTAGTAGCAGACTTCAAGCTGTAGAAATGAAGTTTCTGAGGTAAATGCTACGGAAAACGAGAAGAGATAAGATCTGGAATGAAGAGATCCATCATAATATATAAGTAAAGCAGTCGCTAAGCGAAAATCTAAGGACATCAAGACTCAAATAGTATAGCCATGTAAAAAGGATGGATCAAATGAAAATAGCAAGAAAATGGCTTGAAAGAACTGGAAGGGAAACGACCTAGATGCAGACCAAGGAAGCAGTGATCAGTCAAGCAGGACCTGGAAGGAACAGGAGTGGAATGGCACCAAGTTGAGAAAGAAGAAATGTACCTGGATAGATAGAGATGGAGAGCGCTCTTGTAGCGCACTCAGGTGACTGGAGATGGTTAAAGGATGATGGTGATGGTGATGATGATGATGATGATGATGACTGAAGCATGCTACCTGGCTATTTAAAAAAAAAAATGGGGTGGGACATTCATTTCACCATTTCATCAGTAGCCCAAGGTTAGTTTTGTGAGGAGTTTGTTCAGTTACAGTAATGTGTTACTTTACTTCTTAGTCTGCATAACTATCCTTTACTCAAAATGCCTAAGGAGAAGAGCAGCAGAAAGTATTTATTAAATCGGTGGGTGTCGGGTAATAGTGATTATTCAACTGATGGCAGTGTTGTCTATTGTAAAGTATGGTCGAAGGAAGTGAAATGTGAAAACTTTTCAACGTGAACAACATGCAAAAATGACTGCACATATTTTGGCAAAGGAGGGAAAGAAAAAAAAGAAAAAAAAGCACACTACAGCTACTTCTTACGCACGTAAAATCGAAGCCTCCCTTTACTACTTTTCAGCTGATCTTTGTAAGGTTTCAGTATTCCATGGAATAAATTAAACAATCATTCCTGAAGAAATATTGTGTAAACCAAAATATCCCAGATGAGTCAACTCTTAGAAAAAATTACGTACCTCCTCTGTATGTATTTACCGTGGACTCAGTCCATTCTGACATAGGAGGACAATTTATCACACAATTTTCAAGTTCTGGTAAAAGAGCCAAGAGGAAACTATTGTTAATGATGTTGTCATTCCACGACTGTTCAGTAGCTATGTAAATACAAGGTATTTTTAGCCTATTTTAACCAATGTCAGAAGATCCAGAAATATCTGGTATGGGAAAAGAACTTTGGAATGAGAAGGTGAACATACTAAACTAGGGTGACCAGAAGCAAATAGATTAAAAAGAGGACAAAACTATTTAAAAAGGAGAACAATGCCAAAGGAAAAGGACACAAAAATCCTCCACTGAGAGTCTGAATTTAGACATATACAATATTCTAATTTTTACATATATATAAACAAAATTTATCCATTTATGTATCATACAGTAAGTTGTTACAAAATTTAAACAATGAAACTAATTTGCATGCCTTGCTGGTACTAAGATTCAGTTGCCTTCAGGAGTTTTGGTGTATCTAATGTATACTTTATAAAAGATACACATGTATATTCCTTCAGATTATATTGAACCATTAAGACGATTTTCACAGATTCTACTTTGAAACCATTCCTATTATCAGACAATTGTGCTGAGATCAATGAAAATAGTCTTTCAACATTTGAATTGTGCTCTGGTGTAGAAAAAATGTATTCTACAAGTTTTAATAACTCTGAACTACAATCAAGTGACTTACTCATATGTGAACTGAAATACTTTGCTCATTTCTGATTACAAGGTAACTTGTTAAATTCAGGCTCATTGCTACTCTCATTCAGAAATTGTTTGAAATTATGGAACTGATCAAAATATTTCACATCATCAATTTCAAAGGATTTAAACTTAGCTTGCAAATATAGAATACATTTTTCAACATCACAATAATCAATATCACTTTTCAGCACCTTCTATTTAAAAACAGGCTTCCTACAAATCCTAGTTATCTCCTGTTGATTGCCACGCTGTCAGCTGTCAAACATTAACATAGCAGTGTTGTGACAGGGTATTGCTGAGAGAGAGGCATGCAGTATACAGAGTGGTAAATAGTGTTTATTATTGCAATACAAGGCATGCATGTACCGTATATCAATAATCACAATTCTATGATATATCAATACGATATCGATGATGCCATCGCGTGATGAAGAATACTTCTAAAACAGTATACACCAAAATAAGTATATTCACTAAAAAAGGAGGATATTTCAGGTTTTTTAAATAATCCACCCATACGCCGGATAATGGTCTAAAAGAGGAAGACGTCTGGTCACCCTGGTACTAAGTGGCACCGATGATCAGTTAGCCAAATTGATACAGGCACATGATAATGTCAAGGATGGTGTATGGAGGACAGTGAAGAGATTATTGATAACAAAATGGAAGAAAATGAATCACAAACTAATATTTAAAAAAAAATTACAGGATCTGGAGATGCACTTGCTGCAATTAACACAAGCTAAAAACAGCAAAGAGAATTAAACCAGTGCAAGTACATTATCAACAATGTATAAGTTAAGGTGAAATATAATTGTAAAAATGTACCAAGGGGAAGTTCATCAATAAAAACATATAACTGAGAACCATACATGTACTAATAGCAAGTTCATTATAATTTTTATCTTGCAAAGAATGGCTTTTATTTTGTATATACATCTACTAATTAGACACATTCACCAGTTTGTCTCTAATCTGGTTTTCATAATATTGAAGTAGCAAGTGTCTGCTTTATGCTTTCCCTTCTTTATCCAAATAGAAGTGGAGTGTCTTCTTCATGATGTTTCTAATTATTTATTGAAGGCTAACAAGACTATTTGTTCCTGAAGCAAGTAGCTATGGTTTAAGGTTATTAAAATGAAACTAGAAATCCAAAATGATACAATATGTACACTTTTCCTCTAATACAATATAATACAATACAATACACTTATAAAACAAAAATATATTATTTTTACACTTACGTAAGACTATTCTCACCACCATTCATACACAGCAATACATTATGAAGTTTCAAATTAATAGTATATCATCAAAAATTTATATATATATATATATATTATTATCCACTATTTCAATTATTTTAAGACATCAAAATTTACATCATATCATATTCTTCTCTTGCATGTCTGGAAAGAAGAAATAATTATTATTGTCTCATATCACCCTTATCATTCATTCCATTACTGCAGCTACAATAAAATTATTGTCATATCATGGCAGCCTTCAAGTTCCATAGTTGATATTCCATACATCTTGTATTGATGTGTATGTATATACAAATTTCATAATATTCAGTATCTTGTTTCAACAACAAAAGGACCACCTTCTCTTATATAACTTTCATAACATTTCTAGCATCTAAGTGACACAATGTGCATATTGTTAAAGTCTTAATAGTTCTCATAACACTTCCACTTATCCATTCTAGTAATGTATTATCAAAGTTGATGAGTTTTAGTGATATATTTGTGCATAAAAAAGTTCTTGATCCCTTTCATATTGAGTGCGATGCTTTTATAACTCTTGTAATTTATCCAGCATTACATCCATTTGTGTCAGATGTATTAAGATTAGTCTGTCCAGTTTGTTGGAACCATCTTTCCTGTACACAGCACATCCTTACACTGTAGAAAATTCTAAAGTGTCAATTTTTATAGCCTATGCATTCAGTTTCAGTAATTAGATTATTTAAAGATTCATATAAGAACTTTCCTTCTCCTTTACATGTAATGCCATGGTCACATCTTTATAAATGTTTTAGAAGACCAGCAATTTTTTAATCAGTTTGACTTCCTCATTCATTTCTTTAACATTAATATTTTCAGATTTTTTTGCAGACTTGGCCACAGATTGTAAAATTAGCTACTAACTACATTAATGCTTAAAAAATATAATCAGTAATATGGAAAATTCAAAGGGTTATTAAAAACGTTTAATGAGGTATGTGACTATCTTCAGACAAATCTTTGAATGATGCATGTTCCAAAGGCCCATCCTCTTTTATTAAACAAATGTGGTATTCTAATGGTGATTGACTTATGCTTTGAAATGCTGGATATGCTATGAACACTGCAAGTGCTATCTATATGCCACAGAGATCAAGATGTCATCAGAAGTTTTGGAGAAAGATAACATCTGAAATCAGCAGGTCAGAAGCATGTTACATATGAAGAAGAAGTTGTGGAGAAAGTTCAGTGTGAGCAGGTGAGAGAGTTGAGGAAGGTAAATGATCAGAACAAAAGCTATGTGGCCAAACGAGCCTTTGACCTTCAGCTACCTGAGGTATAAAGAAGAGGAAGTCCTAAGAACAGCTGGGCCCAACAGATGAGGTGACAACAAGAAATTTACAGCTCCACTGATGTTAAAACACAAGCAGCTACCAACAAGGAAATGCAACTGTGTTGTGCTAACCCTGAAGGATATGCAGCAGCTCCACAATGAAGTACATTGGTGACAAAGCAAGGAGTAGGAAGAAGAAGATGTGGTATTCTAGTGGTGTATGTGACATTCTGATACAGAGTAGAATACTCAAACAAGAAGCAGGATGACAAAGCAAGGAGTAGGAAGAAGAAGATGTGGTGTATATGACACTCTGCTATGGAGTAGAATACTCTAACGAAAAGTAGCAGCTCGCACACAGACTGAAGTCTCCGCTGACCTCAAACTGTCATCGCAGTGGCAATGGTTCTGAGAGACGGTCGAACATGAGTCACTGCTCGTCGGTTGAACACTGTACAAAGAGAATAAGCAATATTTGCTTTAGAGCTTGCAGATGCTTTTCATTCAGACCTTGTATTAACTGGCTTGAGGCACTAATCTGCATGCCAGTGCCCACTTGCAGTTGAGCCAGGACCATTACCACTATATCCTGAATCAGTGAAGCATGTTCATTTCTCAGGTTTCATTTACCACTGATCTGCATTTAGGACTGTCACCCAGGTGGCAGATTCCTTATCCATTGTTTACCTAGTCTTTTCTTGAATGACTTCAAAGATTAGATTAGGTTAGTTTCAGTTTATAGAATTATTCCTGTGTATATTCCATGAATATCTTGAAAAGAACCAGTTCAGTGTTGGTGGTGTACTAGTTGGTCATGTTTACTGGCCATACAGAGCTGCACATCTTTATTATTGCTTAGAGGTGGATCGGTGGAAAATGGTAAATAAAAATGTAAACAGACTCTGGGATGGGTTTAAAATGATTGTTGAGGAATGTGAAAATAGGTTTGTACCTTTAAGGAATGGTAAAGATCCACTATATTATAACAGAGAAGTAAAGAAACTAAGAAGGGGGTGCAGGTTGGAAAGAAATAGAGTTAGAAATGGCTGTGGAAGTAAGGAGAAATTGAAGGAACTTACTAGGAAATTGAATCTAGCAAAGAAGTCAGCTAAGGATAACATGATGGCAAGTATAATTGGTGGCCACACTAATTTTAGTGAAAAGTGGAAGAGTATGTATAGGTACTTTAAGGCAGAAACAGGTTCCAAGAAGGACATTACAGAAATCATTAATGACCAAGGGGAGTGTGTATGCGAGGATCTTCAAAAGGCAGAAGTATTCAGTCAGCAGTATGTAAAGATTGTTGGTTACAAGGATAATGTCCAGATAGAGGAGGTGACTAATACTAAAGAAGTACCTATTAAAATTTACCTATGACAGCAATGACATTTACGGTAAGATACAAAAGTTGAAAACTAGAAAAACAGCTGGAATTGATAAGGTTTCGGGGGATATACTAAAGATAATGGGTTGGGATATAGTACCATATCTGAAGTACTTGTTTGATTATTGTTTGCATGAAGGAACTTTACCAAATGAATGGAGAGTTGTTATGGTAGCCCCTGTGTATAAAGGAAAGGGTGATAGACATAAAGCTGAAAATTACAGG
Organism: Anabrus simplex; assembly: GCF_040414725.1. Classification (NCBI taxonomy): domain Eukaryota; kingdom Metazoa; phylum Arthropoda; class Insecta; order Orthoptera; family Tettigoniidae; genus Anabrus; species Anabrus simplex. The sequence goes on from NC_090271.1 coordinate 235,182,783, forward strand.
CCAGTCAGTTTGACATGCATTGTATGTAAGCTTTGGGAAGGCATTCTTTCTGATTATATAAGACATGTTTGCAAAATTAATAACTGGTTTGATAGAAGGCAGTTTGGGTTTAGGAAAGGTTATTCCACTGAAGCCCAACTTGTAGGATTCCAGCAAGATATGGCAGATATCCTGGATTCAGGAGGTCAATTGGACTGTATCGCGATTGACCTGTCTAAGGCATTTGATAGGGTAGAAAATAGGAGACTACTGGCAAAAATGAGTGCAATTGGACTTGAAAGAAGAGTGACTGAATGGGTGGCTCTGTTTCTAGAAAATAGAACTCAGAGAATAGAGTAGGTGAAGCTTTATCTGTCCCTGTAAAAATTAAGAGGGGAATTCCTCAAGGCAGTATTATTGAACCTTTATGTTTTCTTATATATATCAATGATATGTGTAAAGAAGTGGAATCACAGATAATACTTTTCGCAGATGATGTTATTCTGTACAGAGTAATAAATAAGTTACAAGATATTGAGCAACTGCAAAATGACTTTGATAATGTTGTGAGATGGACAGTAGGCAATGGTATGATGATAAACGGGGATAAAAGTCAGGTTGTGAGTTTCACAAATAGGAAATGTCCTCTCAGTTTTAATTACTGCATTGATGGGGTGAAAGTTCCCTTTGGGGATCATTGTAAATACCTAGGTAATAATATAAGGAAAGATCTTCATTGGGGTAATCACATAAATATGATTGTAAATAAAGGGTACAGATCTCTGCACATGGTTATGAGAGTATTTAGGGGTTGTAGTAAGGATGTAAAGGAGAGGGCATATTTGTCTCTGGTGAGACCCCAACTAGAGTATGGTTCCAGTGTTTGGGACCCTTACCAGGATTACTTGATTCAGGTACTGGAAAAAATCCAAAGAAAAGTAGCTCAATTTGTTCTAGGCAATTTCCGACAAAAGAGTAGCATTACAAAAATGTTGCATAGTTTGGGCTGGGAAGACTTGGGAGAAAGGAGACGAGCTGCTCGACTAAGTGGTATGTAAAATTCTAGTTCCCATGGAGGGAATCAGATTTTTTTCACCAATAGAGCTTGTCAAAAACCGATCAGATGTAAGGCTTTTCAGGCGTTTGCTCTATTAACCAGCATTTCGTCTTAGGGTATGACACATCCCACTCTGATGAGTCTAGTGTCAGACCTAAGATGAAATGCTGGTTAATAGAGCAAACGCCTGAAAAGCCTTACATCTGATCTGTTTTTAAGTGGTATGTTCCGAGCTGTCAGTGGAGAGATGGCATGGGAGGACATCAGTAGATGAATAAGTTTGGATGGTGTCTTTAAAAGTAGGAAAGATCACAATATGAAGATAAAGTTGGAATTCAAGAGGACAAATTGGGGCAAATATTCGTTTATAGGAAGGGGAGTTAGGGATTGGAATAACTTACCAAGGGAGATGTTCAATAAATTTCCAATTTCTTTGCAATCATTTAAAAAAAGGGTAGGAAAACAACAGATAGGGAATCTGCCACCTGGGCGACTGCCCTACATGCAGATCAGTAGTGATTGATTGAGGTATGAGGCCAGGTACAATACTGGAGATTCCTGTGAGGCTTTTCAGAGGTGAAGTGGGCCTTGATCTCGTATTCTTTGTGAGGAGATGACATTTGCTACTCGTAGACCTCCTGAAAGACCTCATCCTATGAGAGGGTTATGCAGCTCTTAGGGATGATTGTTGCATTAATAATCTTTAGTCACTTTTGTCTCTATTTTACATCTCAACCAATTTTATTCTGTTTGTATATCTTTACTATAAAGAGCTTGTGCATGTCATACTTTGTTTGCTGTCATGTGAAGGATTTTAGCAACATATACTTATCAAATTTTAGCCATTCTGACATTCTCTTTAGGGGCTGCCTGGCTAAGCTAGTAAAGGCATGCTCAGTTCACCCGTAAGAACGTGAGTTTGATTCCCCATCAGGAAGTGGAAAAATTTAAGAAATGAAATTTCCACTTCTGGAGGTGCACATGGCCCTGAGGTTCAATTACCCTAGCCTACTCCAAAAATAAGTACCTGGCTAATTCTTGGGGGACAAAGGCAGTCGGATGTAGATCTAACCACTCTATCCCATCAAGTGCTAAAGTTACGGAGAGTGGAACACTTTACCTTCTGCCCCTCCAAGGGTGTTCGTGGCCTGTACGGAGATGACCTTGCTTTGACATTCACTTAATACTATCAGTACATGAACTATTCTTGACTTAGGACATGTGCTTATTTTGAAACAGTTTCTTCTGATATAACTGTTTGAATATTATGAAAATGGAACAGAATCTATGTGTTTCTATATTTCATGCATCTTAATATGAAACACGGATAAACTAATGTTGCCATTGATGCTTTCACAGCCCGTACTTATAGACATGATATAGGCTTTTGGGCTTACGCCATGTCAAGAAAATAAGGTGAAATTCTTTATGTTTCGCAGAGAACTTTGCTCTGCGTCATCAGAAGAAAGTCTCGACTGTCCACGAGAAAGGCTTCTTAAACAATAAAGTTTGAATTAGATGTTATAATAGAAGTGGAAATGGTACATTCATTCATCACAACATGGCATCCCAGACGTGGTACAGTGCTAGCGTTCAAAGCGGAGGCTGACGGAACCATCAGAATCAGTCTAAGGGGAACACATAACATACCAGGTGTATGCAGATATGAAGTTATAACATTGACACAAGCCTGGAATGAAACATCTGGCGATGAAGAACGTACAAATTTGGAAAACACCGAAACGAAATAACAATAGTGAAGGGGCAGGGAAGGGAACTACCTACATAAATACTTAATGGCTGGCAACCAGGTATTACTTAATTGATAGCCAGTGTCCCTGTTGAAATCCTTAATGGCTGGCAACCAGGTATTACTTAATTGATACTCAGTGTCCCTGTTGAAATTGTTAGGATTTCTATGTATTTCCACAGCTTCCCGTATAATCCTGGACCTGAAGTGTCTAGTGTGGGTAATAGCTCGAGCATCTTGGAACATGACATCATGACCCGACGATAAAGCGTGCTCAGCTATTGCTGATTTTTCTGGCTGGTTGAGACAAATATTACGTTCATGTTCCTTGATACGAGTACCAATGCACCAGCATATTTGGCCAATGTATACCTTACCGCAAGTACAGGGAATTTCGTATACCCCAGGATGTAAAATTGGGGACAATTTGTCCTTGGTTTTACCCAGACTGTGAGCAATTTTAGTGACAGGGCCAAACACGGTTTTTATATTGTGTTTGCGGAGGACCTTGGAATTCGATCTGTGGTATTGTGAATGTAAGGCAGGTAGGCAGTTCCCTTCACTTCTTCTTTCTTTGCTTGGTCGTTTCTCTGGGGTGCAGGGCTCTATGAATCTTAACTTGGCATAAGCCCAAAAGCCTATATATCATGTCTATATGGATAAACTATTTCAATTTCTTGGTGAATTTTATTGGAATAAGTTTATTTGCTTGAACAAGAAATTTCTGGTAATTCTTTTTGAAAGTGCTCTCTCTCTATCTTTCTCTCTGATTAAACACGTTTTCTGGTTGAAAACTTATGCTATAAAGATGGCAGGTTCAGTAATCACACTGTGAAAAGTCAGTTTTCCTTAACATACTAGGCTACTACCCAACCACATAAACATTAAGACAAAAATTGTTCAATATGTTTGTAATCTTGCTTAATACATTTCATGCAGCTACTTACAACCATTTCACGAATACGGGGCAATAAAGGTCTATCTTCATTAATGGCATGAAATGCATTTTCAATGGATGTTCTCAATTCATTTTCATTTTTAGGTGATTTAACACAATATCCCACAGACTAAAATCAGAAGAGTGTGGTGGCAATCAGTAATCCCACTCTCTGAATATATTATGCAAGAAGAAGCTATGAATATTCAGTCCAAAGCGAGGTGGCGTTCCATCATGTTGCCAAATGAATTGCTGACTGTGATTTATTTCCAGTTCAGGAATTGCAAAGTTGTGAAGCATTTCTAAATAAGCTACTAAAGTAACTGTTTCCTAAAAAAAAAAATTAAAAAAATGTCCTATTAATCTGATTCTTGAAATTCTTCCCCAGACAGGAATACATCTTACACTGAGCTCCTTCACCATTATCTAATGGGTGTGTGTTGGACCAGTGAATACAATTACAGTGATTAACATGTTCACTTAGTTTGAAGATTGCCTCACCTGCTTCATCTGTCCATAAAATTGACTGCCAAAAATTTGGATCTGCTTAGTTTCAGATTAAAAACGACTCACAGAAATGAAGTTTCTGTCATAATCATCTGCATGAAGTAATCTGGACCAAAAAGGCAGGAATTTTACATCTTTTAAGATTCTCTGCAGGCTCTTTCAAGATATCCCCAACTGAGCAGCAGCCTTCCTCATTGACTTATGAGAATTCACTACAAATGTTTGAGCAACCAATTGAATATTTTCTTTATTATGGGCATATATACAAGTCTTCTCTCCTTACATGTACATAAATTTAGAGACCAATGATTTGTTGATAGATGGATGGGAGAGAAATAGTTGAATTTAGGGAAGGAATAGGAAGAAGAGTTGCCATTGGTCTGTTAAGAACCTTGCAGGAAAAATATATTGAGAAAGGAAGAAAAATTTATGTTGTTTTTATTGACTTGGAGAAAGCTCTTGACAGGATACAATGGAGCAAGCTGAAGGACATCTTAAAGAGGAAATGAGTAGATTGGAAGGAGAGAAGACTTGTATACAATCTATATTTTCAAAGAAAGTAAAAATAAGGATTGGAAATGTTGCCAAAGATACTGTAGCTGTGGATTTGTATTAAAGTGTGTTGAAATAGAAAGTGTACCATCAGTGACGTCACATTAGTCGTTACCGTAGGCCTTGGTTGCCAAAGATGAAAGACATGTTCATAATCATTAGCTTTTTGCAAAGGAAAAAGTTTCTCTTTATTTTATTTAGGCTTGGCCATTCTCTTTTTTGCTGTTGTTGTTGAATATATGCCTCATTTTTAAAATATGAGAAGTCAAGGTTTCAAAACTTAATCCAGTAAAAGAAATTTCAAACTAAGTCAAAACAATTTTGTTTCATCAAACTTACATGAAATGGGCCCTTGACTCATGTCATACCCATTATTGACTGCATGAGGACTGAAAAATGAAATGGCGTATAGCTTTCAGTGCCGAGAGTGTCCAAGGACAAGTTTGGGTCGCCAGATGCAGGTCTTTTGATATGACATCCATAGGCGACCTGCACGTCATGATGAGAACAAAATGATGATTAAGACGACATATACACCCAGCCCCCGTGCCAGCAAATTTAACCAATTATGCTAAAAATTTCCAACTCTGCCGGGAATCGAACCCAGGACCCCTTTGACCTAAGGCCAGCACGCTAACCATTTAGCTATGAAGCCAGACTGCATGAGGACTGTTTCGCTACTATGAAAGCCATTTTGTTTTTCAGTGTCGACTCAGTTAATATAAGTTTTTCAGTCTGTTCAAACATGAAATATCACACTTAGAACACTGCTACATTAGTGTTCTATCAAATCACTTTTAACCATGCCTATAAGTGGTATGTACAATATTGTTTATGTTGTGCAATCTTGTTGATGATTGCGAATTGGTGATGTTATTAACGAATGGGATAAATTATGAATAAAGAAGTCCATTATTGACACTTTAGAAACTTTGAGAAAGTGTTCTGGACTTGTATTAAATAGGTTTTTCATCTGTTACTTCTAGTGACACAGAGTGAATTGGCCGTGCGGTTAGGGTCACACAGCTGTGAACTTTCATTCAGGAGATAATGGGGTTGAACCCCACTGTTGGCAGTCCATTTCAGTTTCCCATTTTCACACCAGACAAATGCTGAGGCTGTACCTTAATTAAGGCCACACCCATTTCCTATCCATTTCTAGCCCTTTCCTATCCCATTGTCATCATAAGACCTATCTGTGTCCAAGCGACGTAAAAAAAAAAAAGAAAAGGACTTCTAGCGGCAACTGCTGTACTGAATCAGGTATATTGTTTTGGTTGTGGCTTGTGAACACATTTGCGGTCACTCAGGTATTGGTAATTGTTACTGCAGTACAATAACATTTTTTTTGTTTTTTGTTTTTGCTTAATGGAGTTTATTTCTGTGTCCTTATCCATTTTATTGTTCATTTTAAGGCTAGGAAAGCAACAGATAGGGAATCTGCCACCTGGGCAACTGCCCTAAATGCAGATCAGTAGTGATTGATTAGATTATCATTTGACTTATTTCAATAATATTTCTGTGCATGGAAGCCATGCACTACCGATGAGCTTTTTGCCTGCGGTGCCGTTTGACGCAGCGTATGTGTCATGACACGTAATGAAGTGTAATCGAGGAAAGAATGTTTTATTTGTTCGTAGATATTCAATAACTTTCCTACAACAGATAAATATGTTTCTGAACATTCCTGACAAAAATGTTGCGTGGTAAAATCCGTTTTATTGTTGTGGGAGCAAGCGCTATACAACATACAAAGTCACTCCAGTAGCCTCTAATAGTGCGCTACAACAAACAAAGGTAGGTATGGTATTGTATTGTTTGGAGTCAATTACTTCTGTCGTTTACAAAATACCATGAAGTATTGCTCAGGACACAAGCCTGGCATTCCTGGACACTCTCTACAGTAGAACATGCAGTCTTGTACCACCACCCCCTTTTGTAACACTGTCTGCATGGCTTCTGCAATTTACGTCCATTTTCTTTAGCCACAAATTTACTGACAAGATTTAAAAACGTGTTCCTGCAGGCGGTGTGATAGATTATGGGAGCCTACAAGGCGGTGTTTCTTATGCTGAGAAGGCCCTGCAACCTCACTATTCTCTGTTGACATCGCAGAAAATTATGCCGAATTGTAACGACTACAGAGATAGTAACTAACAATTAAACTGCTGTTCAGTTGGAGCATATGTTTAACAACAACTTAACAATGCACAGATAAGAGGTCCGCTTGTTTGTATAGGTACTACTGGAAATACGAGCTTTAATATTTAGAGCAGAGTGTGCCGCACGTGTGTCGTCATTCGCACTAAGTAAAAGTGGAGTCATGACACACATGTGCTGTCATTGGTCATGAAAGTGTTAACATACTTGTCTTCAGGTGTGTGGCATGAAAGTGGAAGGATAACAGTTCTGTTCAGTGCAGAGAGAGAGAGGGGGCGGGGAGGGGAAGTGCTATGTGGCTGTAGTCTATTTGTCTTGACGTATATTGGAATGAATACATGGTAATGACTTCAGAAGAAATAAAAATCATCATCATCATCATCATCATCATCATCATCTTCCTTCCAAGTATTGGGACATGTGTCCCATTATGGTCTTGCATTTTTCTTTCTGCAAGACTTGAAAACAATCAAATGTCCTTCCGATGGGTTGCTAGACTGAAGGAAGTAAGAAGTAAAAATACGGTAAAGAATTAAAGAGTACCTTGCATGACTTTACTTTTAGTGATAAGTACTTTGCGTCTGTAATGTAGATTAGGTTATACTTACCTGTACTAAATTCTATGAATTTAGGCAACAACCCATCACTCAAGACCATTATGTAGGTCATTAATTTGTCACCGAAAATAAAGTCACACAAGGTACTCTTTAATTCTTTACTGCTTATTTATTTCTCCCAAAGTCATTATCATGCATTCATTCCAATACACACCAAAACACATAGACTACAGTCAGGCAACACTTTCCCCACTTTTTGCTGAACAGAGTTATTACCCTTCTGCCTTCCCCTGCAGACAACTGTGTTACCAAGCCACAACCGAAGCAAGATACCTGATTCAGTCCAGCAGTTGTCACTAGAAGAAACAGATGTGAAAATGTTTTAAATTATGTACAGAAAACTTCCTCAAGGTTACTAAAGTGTCAGTAATAGATTTCTAATTCATAATTTATCTCACTTGTTCATAACATCACCAATTCTCAATCATTGTCAAGTTTGTACAACATAAACAATATTGTATATAGTGTATACAGGGTCTCACATATAAACTAAGACTGAACACACAGTGTTTGTACTCTGTGCTATGCAATCTGCCTCAGCCAAACTTATGTCGTGTACAGTCGCCCTGATTTAAGCATGTACACAATCTTATATGAAATATCACCTTATGAAAGATGATGGAAATGTCGTCCTTCCTGGGTTATACAGGCATTGTATCTGGTAACTACATTCTGGCTGATGCGAGTGAGTTCTGCCACTGCAATATTTCAGATTTCATCCGTAATGTTTTCTTTCAAACTGAATGTGTGAAGATTTGTTCAATTCACTTTTTCTTTCACTTTATCCCACAAGTAACTTTCACACACTGTTAGATCTGGAGAATGAGTGAGAAATAGACCAGCACTGATCACTCTGTCTACAAACACTTCTGAGATAGTAAGAAAGGAATCTTCTGCTGTATGAGCAAGGACTGAATCTTGTTGAAACCACCCATGCGATTTTTCTTCTTCTGTTAACTGATGAAAGAAAAGGCATCAAAATGTCATCTTGGTACCTCTCTGCATTTACTGTCATCTCAAAAAAGCACCCAATCATTCATCTTGCACTAACACACACCAAACACCATTCCATAACAATGAGGGACTTCATAAACACCATTAAGATTTTCTGCACACCAATAGTGAAAGTTATGACTGTTCTCATGACCATTAAGGTGAAGCCAAAACTTTTACATTTGAAATACGGTGTTGCAATGATAACCGTCTCACCTTGTTCACAGCTGAGATTCAGACTGGCGACTGATGCTTGCCATGTTGAACACATGCAGGCTGCTTGCAAGGTCAAGAACTATACGCGCACATCCCGTACTGGAGCTTACGTATTGGAGAGTAAAAGTGCCGCTTCGAAGGTCTTAGTTTATATGTGATACCCTGTAGTATACGCATGGTTAAAAGTAATTTGATAGAATCTGAGGATGTCCTTGTAGAACAAAACATGTTATTCTATTGCTAATAGTTTCTGTTTTTAACAGTTATATTACACAGTGTTCTAAGGATTGTATTTCATGCTTCAACAGACTGAAAAGCTTGTAAGTTGTATTACCTTTGGATTTCTGTACTCAGAGACACCATTACTGTCATTCTTACTTAAGTGAGCTGGAGAATCATATTTCATAGCTTGAGGATGGCAACTGTTCAACATTAAGCTAATAGGTTATACAGCTTAGGGAGGACTTTGATGTGTCAATTGTGATTTAAAGGAGCAAAACGCCTAGGTTACTGGCCTGAGAAGATTTTGAAATGTGAAGACAGAAAGGGAGGTGAGACAGAAGATGAGATCCCCTGTAAAAATAAATTTTCTATTAACAAAGATCAGGGTGACGAGATGTCATTAACAGAAAAAAGGACATGGTGCCCCAGAATGTCACACAAGAAGAATGTAGGTCATTACAGAATAAAAGGTAAAAGTACTCATTGATTTCACATCATAATCATTAACAACTAATTTCAAAGATATTGAGAAAATGGAATGGCAGATACTGAGGAAAATATTCAGACCCAAGGTGCACAGAAGCTTGGAAGAACTTTATTCACTGACCGAACAATTCACTTCAAACACACAGAAAAGACACATGAAATTCTATGGATATATAATATTAATGGATGACTCACAATTGAGTAAGAAAATCTTACTCATCATCTATGGAACCTGACAAAGCAAAGTACGCTAGTTAGTAGATACCCAAGAGAATTTTACAGAAGTGAATATTGACTCACTGGCAATTCCACAGACTACATGCAAACATAAAATCAATGTACACAAGTTCACATGCAAGAAACTGACAGCAAGAAATTTTAAACTCAAAACCTTGTGGACACAAGAAAGACGACAGACCTACAGTGAAAGGATGTGGAAGTTTTGGGAAGATAAGAATAAGAATAAGACCAATGCTAACTATTAGTTCTATCTGCTCCTTACAGGGACAAGTGAATAATAATAATAATAATAATAATAATAATAATAATAATAATAATAATAATAATAATAATAATAATAATAATAATAATAATAATAATAATAATAATAATAATAATAATAATAATAATAATAATAATTGTACCGGGTGGTACACCTCCACGCCGCTAATTCAAACCTTGCGCCAGTTGAAACTCCTCTACTGGAGGAAGTCTGAACTTTATCTACTGTGTTAATTTTCAAGTTTCTCAGAAGATGTCACTACTTGTAAATTTTGAAGTTTCTGAACTGGGTCGTTTTCAATGTATTTTTGTTTTGCCTGTAGTAAGAAGTGTGGACATTCTCTTCCAGATGGCACTCCTGAAGAACTACAATTATGCACCCTAGTGTGAAGTGAAAGAACTGTGTTTTTTGCAGAAATTTGGAATTCATAAGTTTGTTCTTTGTTAAATTTCTTTCAGTTATTGTTTAAGTTGGCAATATTAACCCTTTCTTTCCGCCAGCTTTGAATTCGACCAATGAGTAATTTCTGTAATTAATTTTCCACCAATAATGGGTTTCTTCTTCATCTAGTGTAGGGGTTTTTGTTGTTAGCCAATAAAATTCTTGTGGAAGGGTGTTCTCATTCCTGAAACGCCTCGAACTTTCCACGAGGGTATATAAACTGCTGATTTTCGGGTCTCCGCGCCACTTCAGTAACATCTATCAGTGTGTAAAGTACGTAGCAGGGGGCGGGAAGCGCCCCTTTCGTCGGGCAGCAGTTCAACCACCAGGTAATGGCCGTTTAATAACTTCTTTTCTTGCTAGCTCAGCAGTTTAACTCTCGGGGCAGGTCCGAAGCCTTTCTACTATGTAACTTTCCCCTAAAATGTAAAGACACTTAGTATCAATTCTATCTTTTTAAACTACATATTGGGATAGAGAGTGCTTAACCCTCTCGAGCTCCCACTCATATTACATTGAGGTGAGCTTATTTTCACTACCGTTTCTTCCTTAACGTAATGTAAATTGTCTCCTTCTATAAGTCACCTCTTTAGTATGGGATTAGCCCTTGCAGTAACGGCCTAGTGCCAAGTAGGTTTTATATAAAGTGTATTAGGAGTGCAAGAACGCCTCCTCTCAAGTTGGTATTTTAGAGGCCATGTAATTGACCTGTTTTTTTACTTAATAGGCCTCAGTAGGTTGGGTATTTTTACCCCTGTTTTCATGTCCTTGGAGGACAACTTGAAAGTGGAGTTTGGTGTGGTCTTTGATAGGCTTGAACTTAAGAGCGGGTTGCTCTTTCTAAAATTTTGTTTTCTGCGCGCCTCGAGGAGGCTTTACTGTGTAATTGGGAGCAAGTGCTCCTGGGCATGATTGGGGTCTTCTGCCCCTTTGTTGAATTCTGTATATCGTAAGGTTGGGCTTATAGCTCAAGAATTGTGTGTCTGGCTCTCGGAGCCCAAATTCTGTAACTCTGTAATTGTACATTATCAATTTGTGTTTCGGCTACTGAGTACCTGTTCTATTTGTTATTTCCTAATCTTAAAAAGAAAATATAACCTTGTTAAATTTTATCTTAACTTTAATTTCGTATTTTGAGACCTGTTCACCCCCGCACCTTCTTTCACCTCTGCTAATCCACTATACTCCGGTAATAATAATAATAATAATAATAATAATAATAATAATAATAATAATAATAATAATAATAATAATAATAATAATAATAATAATAATAATAATAATAATAATAATAATAATAATAATAATAATAATAATAATAATAATAATAATAATAATAATAATAATAATAATAATAATAATAATGTGGAATAATAATGGACTTTCAAATGTACCTCTCTATGGGCAACTTCAGTGAAGAAGGATCTGGGATACTGGCTCAAGTTTGAAGTACATGCATTCTCCACCATGTTGAACGAGTACTGGCTGACAAGTAATTAATTGTTGTCCTAAGTGACTGAAATAATATGTTAAAAAAGTTAATGGGATAAAACCAATGATTCATAAGGAGTTAAGCAGTTTTAGTGGAGACAGGCATTATGTGCTCACTGTGATTTGATGCTTTTGTCATTTTCATCGCACGAACAGTGGACACCACATGGTTAGTGATGGAAAAGTTGGAAAGTGTGACTGACACTCCGTCTTGTGACAGAATTTGTTAAGTACAAGATCACTTTGAAGGAAATAGCTAAAGTATAAAATTATTGTTATTATTCTCTCAAATGGACAACATTTCCCAGAGGCTGGACAGAAGGTTACATTGTCTGTCTGGTCACCCTGTCAAAGATGTCATTTTTTGTTCAGAATCCTCTCAACAGAACAGTAATGGGCAGTGAGAAGGATATTCGACAGTTGGTTGAGTTTGACATTTCTGTTATCAGTGAACAGCACCTTCACCGTTAAAACTCAGCATTTATAGGTGCTAGAATAAATTTACTTCTATGGATCATTTTTCAGCTAGGTGATATCTAACATAATACAAGACAGGCTATTATACTCATCTTGACATTACATACTAGAATGGATGTAGAAATAAACTTTATTACAAAGTAAACTCACATTTATACCCATAACTTTAAAAAATAACAACCTCATTCCTTAAGACTACCAATAACCTCATTATTCATTGCTTATTCTCTTTTCATATGTATGGTATTGCATTTCATTGGGTCTCAATTCCATGTTGATAACTCCAGTAGGTAAAACATAAACACAAATCAAAACATTTCATACATTTAAGGCTACTCCAAAAGTAACAATACTGTCACCTCTCACAACACACCAGCCTCAGAGTCACACACTATTAAAAAATAATATTGCACCACTTGATGTGATGTGTAAGACTCACTGCCACAGAATCTGATATGTAGAGAAATTCATTTCCTTGAATGCCAGCTACTATCATCATTGATATGCCTTCACAGATATTCTATGTTGATAGAGAACTTGAAATGTGTATTGGATTGACATTTAAGTACCATAATGTTAAGGTAAGGACAATTTTCTTACTAACATTTCAAATTACTACAGCCGTTGCACTAAAGTGTGTTCACTCCTATACATACATTTCCTATAAATATGTTTCCAGATACAAAACATGTGTCTTCTTTGTTCTCATTTTTAATAAGATAGCTGCAACATACACAATTTAGGTGTCATGTAATCTAACAGAATATTGCCATTCTTTCATAATTTACATCTGTTTCATTAATATCTAATTCTATATGGAAGTTCTAAATGTTCTAAATCTTCTAAATGTCAGTGTGTTTCTGTAACCTAGGTGTAAACTTCTTTGATCTTATATCTCCTCTGCTGAAGTAACAGGAACAAACTGGCAGATGGGAGGAAAGAAATTATGAAGGTGAAAATAAGAAAGCAAAAATATATCTTAGTGACTCATATATAGAACTGGGGAAATCCTAGATTTTGTTAAAGAGAGAACATCTTGAGAGATATCAAGAGTGCCTCATTTGGGGGCATAATTAGTGCAGTGACTTCCCATACAGATGACCAAGGTTCAAATCGCAGTTGATCCTGGGTTGGAATTTTCACCTGAAAAATCAGACGGCATCAGGAAGGGCATGCAGCCTCCAGCACCTGGAATGAGCCTGGAAATGTCTGGAATGAGCTGAAAAAAGTGCCTCAGTGCTGTATTGGTCAACTGTCAAGTGCACTTGCTTTTTGTATACATGAGGTCACATGGACTTAACCGGGATGCCTGAAATTATGTGGATTGATTTCCAACAGGCTATCCCACCAACAACGTTATATCTATAATAACCTGGAACCAATGGAATTATTGAATTGGTCAGAGAATAAAAGAACTAACTTGTAAGTCATTATTTTTTTAAGAAGAAACAAAAACCTGAATCTTGAATAAAATATTGTGCTGAACAAATAATTTTTCTTTTTCATTTGCCATTTGCCCCATCATGATTATTATGCACTTAGGAGTACTGATATACTTAATGAGGGATTAAAGAGATAATTATTTTAAAATAATTAACTCAGTTCCTTTCTCCAGCCATTGTTGGAATCTAACATATTTCAGGTAACTTACTTGTGAAAAACATGTATTTTTACCAAAAAAATATTATTTATTGATCACAAAAAATGAACATGAATTAAACTAAATCAATCATTTGATTGAATGAAAATCACCTGAATTGAAAATAAATTACACTATGGCAAGACAAATCTGAATATTGTTATGATGATATGTGGTTTTCAAAAGAAAAGTCTTGGGGACAAATGTTTCAAAACATATTCAGATCATTTCACAACATGACTGAATATCACTACTTGCAATTGGCCACTTCAATATCTCCTCGCAAAAGAGCTGTGTGCATTTCATTAATTTCTGAATATCTTCAGTTTTATTTATGTTTAACTTCACTTTTCCCTCTTTGTAAACCCTGTTTAAGGTCTTAGGAAGTTCAGGTGCCTTATTTTTTACCTGGTTAAAGGAATGATTATCACAACTGTTTATAAAAGTATAGGCAGTCACTCTTCCAGGCTTTGCTGAGTTATACCCATATTGTTTAAACAGCGATACTTCTCTTTACATCCCTGTGTGTTGTACCTTTTTGTTGTAATGACAAGTGTCGTAGCCAGTCTTATGGTGCGTCATGATGAAGAGTGTTGGAATATGGTGCACATAGTTCTTTCCAACACAAGATGATGTATTTTGATCAAATTAAAAAATTATTGGTGAAAATACCAACAAACAAACAAAAAAAAAAAAAAAAAAAAGCAAAAAGTGACTTAGTTCCTTTCTCCTCCGACTGATTCAATTATGTGCTGGTATTTAATTTTCCTATATTGTTAAAATTACAAGTTGGAAGTATTGTGACATCATATGAGTTTCTGGAGGTTCTTCCTACTACCAGGGAAAGTCATATAAATCAATAGCAGCAAGATAAATATAACTAATTCCAACTAATTCCTCCTCTATGTTTAAAGTAACCTGATCTTAAACAATGCTGCTTTGTTATGATCCAAGATTTCAGAAACAGGACATAAAATATGTTAAAGCTATTGAAAGAGGAAAATATTTTCCATTGGTGATTTGAATTTAACTAAACACAGGCTTATAATGGAGCAATCTGATGATTGGCATTAAGCCACTAAATTTGCAGTTTTATCATGAAATCTTCAACTTTGTATGTAGCTATATCCTTCTGCTGGTATCATAATTCATCTTTTCCTGTAGTATCAATTTAAACATCAACATAAATGTTCAGTCTTCTTGTCGTAATACATTCCAGCTTTACGGTCTAAATACCCATTCTCCTTTCCACCAAGATTGTGAGCATGTTGTAGTCTTTCTTTCTCCATGCTTTCTTCAAATCAGAGGGTGATTATCAAAATGATATGATATTTCTATTATTCTGTGCAGACATTTGGTACTTTACCCAACACTGTTGTTGTTTGGATCATGCAACTCTCCATACACCCTATCCTGTGCTAACATTTCATTTCTGTATACACCTGTGTATCACATTTATTAGTACTCTGTATTTTAATTCATTAATTACTGGGTGAGTTGGCCGTGTGGTTAGGGGTGCACAGTTGTGAGCTCACATCCGGGAGATAGTGGGTTCGAACCCCACTGTCGGCAGCCTTGAAGATGGTTCTCCATGGTTTCCCATTTTCACAGCAGGAAAATGCTGGGGCTGTACCTTAATTAAAGCCATGGTTGCTTCCTTCCCATTCCTAGGCCTTTTCTGTCCCATTGTTGCCGTAAGACCTATCTGTTACATGTGATTAATCTCATGATGCGACCATATTGTAGTATAATAAAAGTTTTATACAATTTTATTTGTAACCACCTATTCAATACAATATACTCTTTACAATTAGGGTATAATCATTACACCATATTAATTATGGGACATGTTTCACTCGAACATAGTGAGCATCATCAGCCATTAATACTCAAATATTAGGTCATGGCCCTGAGCCACAATTGAACCTAAGACACTCTCTTCATATCTAAAGTTAGCCATGTTACAATAAAGGAATGATCATCGGTTACAATAAGTTGTAAAATAAAACACAAAGGTATATTAAGAATGTTACAATATGCGTAGCAGGTTAAAAATTTTTTTTAGCTTACAGTGTCATGTCATAATTTACAAAGAAGTGATTCTATGATTGAGAAACCAGTCATAAAGTGTTTTGCAAAGGTTATAACATTATAAAATATATAAGCGTGTGAAACATGGACGAATTAAACTTATAATTCTTAAAAATTCTTTATCGTGGAATAATAAAACAAGTGTCAGAAAAATAATAAGCCAAACCATAACACATCCATGTTTTACTAGTCAAATTACACTTGATCAACAGTACCGGTAGCAGTTATGCAGTCTCAAAGACACGACAAGATAATAAATTCAGCAGTACTTATATTATGCTTCAAGAAACGTAATATCCATAACTAATATGGTGTAATGATTATACCCTAATTGTAAAGAGTATATTGAATAGGTGGTTACAAATAAAATTGTATACAACTTTTATTAGATCTATGTGTGTTGGTGTGATGTAAAGCAAGAAAAAAAGAAAACAGTTTAATCAATCAATCAATCAATCAATCAATCAATCAATCAATCAATCAATTAATCAATCTCCATCATAAGATCCTGGCCTTGATCCTTCTGTGGGTCAAGGCGGTAGAATAACATCCACGGTATCCCCTGCATGTCATAAGAGGTGACTAAAGGAGGCTCCAGGGGCTCTCAACTCGGGAGCGTGAGTTGACGACCACAGGACGCTTAGCTGAGTCCTCACATTGCTTCCACTTACTTCTGTCAGGCTCCTCACATTCATTTATCTTATCCGACCTCCCTTGGTCAACTCTTGCTCTTGACCCTGATAACATTAGGTTGTGAATCCTAGGGAGTCTTTAATTTTCACACCCTTCGAGGCCCTTGTCTTCCTTTGGCCGATATCTTCATTTTTCGAAGTGTTGGACCGCTTCCACTTTTTTTCTCTGATTAGTGTTAATAGAGGATGGTTGCCCAGTTGTATTTCCTGTTAAAACAATAAACACCACCACCACTTCCTCCTGGCATAGAAAGGATGGTTGCATATTTGCCTCCTATAGTTTTGCAGGCTATTTATGATACACTGACTGACAGAGCAAATGCAACACCAAGAAGGAGTGGTCAGAACTTTATGCCAATTGCAGGGTAGACTGACGTCACTGAGGTATGCTCATGATGTGAAATGCGCCGCTGTGCTGCGCACGTAGCGAACGATAAATGGGACACGGCGTTGGCGAATGGCCCACTTCGTACCGTGATTTCTCAGCCGACAGTCATTGTAGAACGTGTTGTCGTGTGCCACAGGACACGTGTATAGCTACGAATGCCAGGCCGCCGTCAACGGAGGCATTTCCAGCAGACAGACGACTTTACGAGGGGTATGGTGATCGGGCTGAGAAGGGCAGGTTGGTCGCTTCGTCAAATTGCACCCGATACCCATAGGGATGTGTCCACGGTGCAGCGCCTGTGGCGAAGATGGTTGGCGCAGGGACATGTGGCACATGCGAGGGGTCCAGGCGCAGCCCGAGTGACGTCAGCACGCGAGGATCGGCACATCCGCCGCCAAGCGGTAGCAGCCCCGCACGCCACGTCAACCGCCATTCTTCAGCATGTGCAAGACACCCTGGCTGTTCCAATATCGACCAGAACAATTTCCCGTCGATTGGTTGAAGGAGGCCTGCACTCCCGGCGTCCACTCAGAAGACTACCATTGACTCCACAGCATAGACGTGCACGCCTGGCATGGTGCCGGGCTAGAGCGACTTGGATGAGGGAATGGCGGAACGTCGTGTTCTCCGATGAGTCACGCTTCTGTTCTGTCAGTGATAGTCACCGCAGACGAGTGTGGCGTCGGCGTGGAGAAAGGTCAAATCCGGCAGTAACTGTGGAGCGCCCTACCGCTAGACAACACGGCATCATGGTTTGGGGCGCTATTGCGTATGATTCCACGTCATCTCTAGTGCGTATTCAAGGCACGTTAAATGCCCACCGCTACGTGCAGCATGTGCTGCGGCCGGTGGCACTCCCGCACCTTCAGGGGCTGCCCAATGCTCTGTTTCAGCAGGATAATGCCCGCCCACACACTGCTCGCATCTCCCAACAGGCTCTACGAGGTGTACAGATGCTTCCGTGGCCAGCGTACTCTCCGGATCTCTCACCAATCGAACACGTGTGGGATCTCATTGGACGCCGTTTGCAAACTCTGCCCCAGCCTCGTACGGACGACCAACTGTGGCAAATGGTTGACAGAGAATGGAGAACCATCCCTCAGGACACCATCCGCACTCTTATTGACTCTGTACCTCGACGTGTTTCTGCGTGCATCGCCGCTCGCGGTGGTCCTACATCCTACTGAGTTGATGCCGTGCGCATTGTGTAACCTGCATATCGGTTTGAAATAAACATCAATTATTCGTCCGTGCCGTCTCTGTTTTTTCCCCAACTTTCATCCCTTTCGAACCACTCCTTCTTGGTGTTGCATTTGCTCTGTCAGTCAGTGTATTTACAAATTCTGCAGCAAAGGAGGAGATTATTACAATAGACAAGGATAAATATATGGAATATTTTAGCCTAGGGGATTTCTGTACTTCTAAAGTTATTTAGGTGTTAGTGTGCTCTGTTCTGATTTGAACTGAGAGTTTATCAGTGGGAACTACTGGCCAGTCATTGTGGTATAGCGGTAAGCATAGAAGTTTCCTGCATGTTTTGCTACAATTTTAAGACATGTTTGATGGGCTGCTCTAAAATATACCATAACGGAGTACAGAAATGGGTCAGTGTCTTACTCTGGCCTTTGTAGAAGTTTTAAAATGTTACCTAACATATTGGCCACACTTGCTTTCTTCCTAATCTTATCCCCAGTACAGGCACCACAACAAACACTAAGCACAGCAGGATGGAAAGAAACAAACAGGAAGATAAACACAATGACAGATGAGAATGGGAGACCAATCATGAAGATAAGGACAATCTTCACACCAATCCTAGTTTTCCTAGATGCCGTGCTTCTTAGCCCCCAACAAGCTAGGATGAAGGGCTTCAAGATACATGTCAACAGATCTTCAATCTTGATGTGGAACAACAAGAAAGCCAAGTCTTTCCCTATGATTACCTTTTCTATTCCAATTCTGACCTGACCTATTGCAGAATGTGCTCCAATTGATGTTCCTGTCTTTCTACAGGATATATCAAAATTGAAGATGCCAGCTTCTATGGATGATACAATACTGTAAACAAAAACAAATGCTTTTGGAAAACAAACTTGGGTCTGGAAAATATTATTGACTCATACAATCAGAAACTGTGAAGCCTCCGTGGCTCAGGTGGCAGCGCATCGGCCTCTCTCACCACTGGGTTCCATGGTTCAAATCCCGGTCACTCCATGTGAGATTTGTGCTGGACAAAGCAGAAGCGGGGACAGGTTTTTCTCCGGTACTCTGGTCTTCCCTGTCATCTTTCATTCCAGCAACACTCTCCAATATCATTTCATTTCATCTCTCAGTCATTAATCATTGCCCCAGAGGAGTGCGACAGGCCTCGGCAGCTGTCACAATTCCTATCCTCCCCGCTTCAATCATTCCATCTGTGACCTGGTCACTGACTGGAAACAAATATTAGAGTGTTTGACTTCTTGCAATTTACTTTGATGGGTTTTATGATCCATTCCATGACAATAATGAACAGGAGTGGTGTTAAGGCACTTTCCTGCTGGAGTCCTCTTTTAATTTCAAACTAATCTGATCATCCATACCCTACCTGGACACAGCTAAAATATGTTTAATATAGCATCTTTACTTTATCAATCAGGAAGTTTGGATCTTCTAGGCATTTCCAGATTGATGTCCATAAAAACAAGCTCTAACTTCTTTCCATATTCTCAGTGCTTCTCTGTTAGCATTCTTGTTCTTCCTGAAGCCATGTTGTTCCTCCTCCAATAACGGTCCTACCATATTCCTGACAAATTCTATCAATCGTTATTCTTGGCTTTCTTGACAAGGGCTGCTATCCCACCATCAGATAGCTCCTGAATTCTTCCAAAACCAGGTAAAAATCCCTGACTGGGCCGAGAATAAAACCTGGGGTACATGCTCACTGTACCTACATTGTGGGGATTGAAACTGTCAGTAGCATGGCTCAGAGGGGAGGTCACGATACACATATGTTCTTGAAGCCTAGCACAAATAGTGACATTCATTTTCATCTGCCTATTGACAGCAATTGATGGATGCAGTATTCTTTTATTTGTTGATTAGCACATTCTAGAACAAAATGTAGCTTTTACATATAACTAAATCTCCTTTATATCTGTAGTAGTATGTGGTAGAGGTTGGGTAATGACAATGAAGTCACACCTGGTACCAGCATGCTTAGAAAGGTGTTACTGAGTCAATGATGCTCATGTTGCCTTCTGGTTCAGCAAGAAAAGTTTTGGCAAACCAACTAATTCCCTCTGCATATGTATGTCTTAATATAATGCTTCTTAGATTGATTTTGGGTTTACCTTATGTGTGTATAATATACAGTGGTGCCCATTTTCATTCCACTGACTGAAAAACTGCCAGTATCATCACTCCATTTAGTATGATGGTGAAAACCAAAACTCCTAGCACAGTAATCATAAATACTTGTCAATATTTCATTTTTATCACTCTGACAGAGAGTTTGGAGCACACGTCTCAATGGTGACTTGAAGTAAATATTCTCACAATAGTTCATGGTAAAACTTCTCTACATGATATAGTAACATGAAACTGAGGTTGCTTTTACATGTGGTGACCTTCAGCAGTCAAATTAATTGGAACCAAACTATCACAGACCAATGATGACTCTGACTCTCCCCTTCTTACACAGAATGAGTGAGAAAGAACTATCATTATATCTATGATTTAAGCAGAGCAGCATCATTTTCCTACTCGTCCTACCCACCATGCACATGTAACAGCCCCTTGATGTAGGGGTAGCCTGGAGGTTCCAAGTTAATCCACTCAGCCCTGTAAGTTCACTTGAAGACCTGTCTGATACGAGAAGAGCAGGACAGTTGAGGAAGACCATGTGATCACACCTACAAGTCATCAGGCTGGGCAGCAGTCATCTTGGTAAGACATTCTATCCAACAAAGCCAACATTATGACATAAATATTCTGCTGAAAAATACCAAAGAGTTAATCAACATTTATGCTCTTCATGTCCAAATGTTAGCTTGCATTTCTTACTAGCTACCATACCTTCATCCCTCTGTGGATCAGTGATAGATGTCAGCCTCTAGAGCCCAAACCCAACATATTTTTAAAGGGTGGAAAAAAGTCCCTTTGGCACTCCATGTCGTCCAATGTCAGCATGTACGAGGGTTGTAACTGAAATAGTGGCAACACTGCTGTGGAGACGCTATGCAACGGAATCTAATTGCTGATAGCACACATTGGTTGCGTACCTACCTTACCTCAGAGCAAATGGACTCACCCTTCCCACATCACCTGCGTGTGCACAAGCGAGAGAAATACAGTCACTTGTGAGCTAGCAGTTTAACGTAACGTTGTCACTATGTTTTCCAAACAGGAACAACAGAGTCTGATCAAGATTGAGGTGCCAGAGGTCGTACAGCACGACAGTGTCATCAAGGTCTTCAAGGGGCTTGTGGGGAATCTGCATTGCCTTACAGAACAGTGGCACGTTGGGTAAAAGCCTTCAACGATGCTCGGCAAACTGTGGTGGACATTCATCGGGCAGGTCGTCCTACAAGCGTCAGTGAAGAAGAAGTGCATGCTCTTGCCGTGTTACTGGACAGTGATCGATTTGATTCCGAAGATGAAGGAACCACTTAGTGGCATTCCCTTCAGAACTGTTGCAGAGATTCGACAGGCAGTAGACCGCTCCATTCACACCATCAACAGAACAGGCTCTGCTAAAGGTATACTACGACTTCCACATCACTGCCAAAGGGTTATACACAATGCTGGTAACTACATTGAAGGACAGTAAAGGTTGCTAACATGTAACTCTTTTGTATCTGTTGTAAATAAATAGTTGCCACTATCTAAGTTCCAACCTTTGTAAAAGATCTCTTTTTACCTGACTAAGTTCATTAAAAATCTCAGCCAAAGACACCCAAGAGAGATTCGGTTTACTCTGCCATCAAGTAGGCCTTGAGTAAAACGGACCATTGAAATTAACAAGCAAGCAGCCAGATTGTGTCAAATTAAAATACTTGTACACAGTAGCTGAGGCTATACGATTATTATTGGGTTGACCATACACTATAAGTGGTTGAGATAAATGGAGAAAAGCAATCTGGTTCATGGCTCTAAACTCCCTTCTAGATTGGATCAAATAACAAATACCAAGATTGGCTAATAATAATAATGTTATTGGCTTTACGTCCCACTAACTACTTTTATGGTGCCAGAATTTAGTCCTGCAGGAGTTCTTTTACCTGCCAGTAAATCTAATGACATGAGGCTGACGTATTTGAGCACCTTCAAATACCACTGGACTGAGCCAGGACCAACCTGAGAAGTTGGGGTCAGAAGGCCAGTGCCTCAACCATCTGAGTCAGTTAGCCCAGCACCATGATGGACCAGTGTGTGTATGTAGTTAAGCATGATCCAAAGGAATGGTGAGATAAAGAAAGTTATCTGACTCCCCCAGCATCTCTGCACCAATATTCAGAGAGAGTCTGCTCCACTCAGCAAAGTAACCCTCCTAGATCACATGTCACGTTCATGCCATGCCTTGGGACAGTACCAGAACTGGTAACCGTTTTCCTATGGTATAATGCATGAAAGATTGGAGTTTACTATTTCTTCTCTCTTTCTTACAAAGGATTCTTCTGTAAGATTAACTTCAACAATGTTAAATAAGTTAAAAAAATAATTCATGAGTCTTTCCCTTATTTTTCATCCTAGGATCAATTTTTAATGAGCATAAGATTGGAAATAGTATTTTCTACAACTTTTTTAATGTAGCATTTATTGACAGGACCAGTATTAACAGAGATACTTGAGAATTAAGACCTTCCTCTAAACTACTATTTCACTCCCTTGACCTAAAATACTGATTTTCACTCAGTTCTATTCAGCCCTTTCCTGGTGACACACACACGCACACTCACACTCACACTCGCACACGCACGCGCACACTCACACGCACACGCACACGCACACGCACAAGAATGAGTGCACAGTAATGTATAAGTTCCTTGCAGGTACAATTTCTCAGCAACAATTGAACCTATAAATACAATGTTTGTTGTGGGTATGCACAGGGTTTGTATCTTCATGGGAAGTGAATTATATTTTCATAATACTGTAATTAAGTCCAATAAAATCTTAAATGTGAGGAACATACAATACTCTCTTTTTTTCAAATGTCTGTTTATGTGTACAAACAGGCAGATATGATGGAAATTTAAAAATTGCAATTCCTTCTTAATTTGGCCATGACTGACATGTAAATAACAATATAAAGAAGTTTCTAACCTAAGTACAGACAAATCTAGTGAAGTACTGAACACCAGTAGTGGGCACATGACTGGCTGAGAATGAAATTCATAAGATTATTTGGAATGAAATGTTACACAGTTTAAATATCTTGGATGACAGGCCATATAAGATAATGACACCATGTCTGATGTGTGGATAAGATTCACTGCAGCATGGTTCAAGTGGAGGCAGACTCCAGAGTCCTGTAGAGCTACCCAGCTCATGAGCTGCTTCAGCAGTAGACCGCAATGGGCTTTGAAAGGCTCGAATATACGAAGCCTGTGATGTCATCACACGGGCTGGTTTGGGCAGCGCAATGCCATTCGTACACGGTGAGCGAAGGACAGCGCTGTGGTAGTTCTATGGGCTGACTATTTCAATGTGTATAGTGTACTGCATGTCAGCAGAGTGCGTTGCATTATGGTCAAGTGGAGACGATCATGTTTGCTGTAGTTTTCAGTTTGACTTCCCTGTCTATCCTGTTATCGGAAACGAATGTGGACTGTACTTCCAAAAGAAACCGTAGCAAAGAAACGTGAAGTACGAACAAAAGAAGAAACAAACAAACTAGAAACTGCACAATACAAGACTTCTGAAATGGATCCTAAACTTAAGTCATATTTGGCCGGTATTCAAGCCTGTAGTTGATGGTGATGGGAAGGACGTTAATTTTGGGTGCTGTATGATCTGCGGTGAACTTTATGTACACATTAAAGGTGTCAGACTGATTTCGTATTTTTCTGATTAGATAAAAACCTTATAATGAACGAGGTGTGCATGAATTGCAAGTGTGTGCATGAATGACGAGCATTCTAATGTTTCTGGGTCATCAGACTCCACGACTATGCTACAACCTGCCAAAGTAATGAAGTTTGCTTCGTGGACGGGTGTTGATGATGGTCCTATTCCAACAGATGACCTGGAAAGAGTCTGACTCCATGGCTAAATGGTAAGCATGCTGGCCTTTGGTCACAGGGGTCCCGGGTTCGATTCCCGGCAGGGTCGGGAATTTTAACCATCATTGGTTAATTCCGCTGGCATGGGGGCTGGGTGTATGTGTCATCTTCATCATCATTTCATCCTTATCATAACGTGCAGGTCGCCTATGGGGGTCAAATCGAAAGACCTGCACCTGGTGAGCCAAACTTGTTCTCGGGCACTCCTGGCACTAAAAGCCAGACGCCATTTCATTTTTTACCGGTAAAGATATTTCAAGCATCCTATTGGAGAACAAATGGACAAAACTATCCAAAACTTCACCAGATCACTAAGAAAGTTTTTTTTTTGCTAGTGGCTTTATGTCACACCAACACAGACAGGTCTTATGGCGACAATGGGATAGGAATGGTCTAGGATGGGGAAGGAAGCGGCTGTGGCCTTAATTAGCGTACAGCCCCAGCATTTTCCTGGTGTGAAAATGGGAAACCACGGAAAACCATCTTCAGATTGCTGACAGTGGGAATTGAACTCACTATCTCCCGGGTGCAAGCTCACAGCTGCGCGCCCCTAACCGCATGGCCACCTCGCCCAGGAAGAAAGTAGTATGTATGCAAACATTAAGTTCAACTTCAGAGATAAATTTCTGTTCAGTGGGCTTCATTCTCAACGCACAACGGTCTCTTCTACACCCAGACAATTTTGATACTCTTCTTTTCATTCACAGTAATTCCATTACACTACCATTATCAATGACCAATAAACTACACACACTAAGTAAAAGCTGTGTTCAGGTTTGTTTTTGTTGTTGGAAAATCGTATGTCATTTCAGCTTGTATTTTATTTTGAGTTAAACCGCGAATGAAGTCCTATGAATATGAATATTTTCAGTTAACTTGATGTCAATTGCAGATGAATATTAGTTAATAATAAAGTTTCTGTTTGTGTTTTTAATTATTATTATTATTATTATTATTATTATTGTTATTACAGTGCAGGAGAGTTCTCTATTGTTTTATTTCAAAATGCAATTAGCCTACTTTGGAATACGTAATTAGCGTACAGGAATTCGTATAATGAGTGATCCGAATAGAAGTGTACATTTCATTGTACATGGCGCACGCGTTATTGCGGGGAAGTATACAAGGTTATTCTACTAAGCCCGCCCAGTGTGGTGGACTGCGGTGGGCTGTATGAAACCAGTGCTATGGGCCAGTAAGCTGCCATGTCGGAAGTGAACGACACTGCATGGGCTGGGCTGCCGGAGCCCGTGGGTTTGAAGTGCTGCGCGGTGGGCCCTTCTGCAGGACTCTGGCAGACTTCATGGTGTGGAATGCTGCCCAATAATTAGCAAACGTGAACAGGTCTTTCATACCACAATGGACAGTCAGACTGATCCACAGTGATCACCTGACAAATAAGATTTGCTATAGCCCTAATTATGAGAAAAATTAGCGAATTTGGCTCCTATGGTAGGGCCATGTCACCCAGCCCTCCAACTCAACGTAAGAAGAAGCCAGCCATGTGGAAAGCCAATGAAGCAGTGGATGGTAGACATGTAGGACTTTGAAGACAGAGCCAATGGGAGGATACTGTATGACAAGAAAATCACTAGCAAAGAAGATCGCCTTTAGGATTGAAATGAGACACAACTGCATTGTTAGCTCTTAAATATTTATCCTTCATCAGTACTGTTTTCATCTGGATACTTTGAAGCTTTTGAAACAGGAGCATCAGTACCCTGGAAGAGAATCAATTGCTAATAACGGGAAGGGGAAGTCCATTTCTAGTCAGTCAGAAAGATAAATTAACCTCAATCAATGTTATTTCATCTTGCTCTGTTTTCAGGTTCAGTACCGGTAATAGGAACTATGTATTTAATCTGGACTGAATTCTAGTATTGTACCTCACCAAAATAATTCTTTTTCTCTGTCTGTAATGTACCTGAAATTAATGTTGGTTCTTCAAAGTAACAAAACTAGGAGGAGGACAAGGATATGATCAGAAGGAAACTAAACAACTCAAACACAAATAAAGAAGGTTTAATAATCAAATGAAGTACATGCAATGAAACATACAAAAAAATAATAGTTGGGTAACCATTTGCCAGAAAAAAAAAAGTACATAAGTGCTCAGTTGTATGTACATTAAGTACCTATTAAAAATATAATCTGTTTCCTTTGGGTATGGTCATAGTTAAGTACAGGTGTTTTATTATCACACTTTTCCTAGAATTTAACCTCATTAAAGTTCAAATCTTGTTGCACCATAACACTAGTTTCCAGAATTGTAAATAATGCAAGAGTCTAGGTTAAAAATTTCTGTTGATATGTGTAGGTGATATAGGTCCCCAGTATTAATAATTCCCATTTCTTGTTTCCCTATGAAAGAAATTCTGTATACATCTCAAATAACTGTCAGCTGCATCAATTCTAATTTGTCAAGCAAGGACACTAAAAACTATTGTCAAATTTATTGTCTTGAGTTGTTGGATTTATTGGCATTTACTGTACTAGTATATTGTCTTAGTGAACTCACTTATGGAAAGTTATTGTCTTATAATTCATAAAGGTAAGGTCTCTATAAAAATAGTTTTCTTATATAATACTAAAATATCCTTATCTCTTAGATATATATTAATAAATAGTGTGTCAAATAAATTGATACTAAAACATAGGCTACCTTTAAAACTACATGTAATATTCAAGAAACTGAATGGCATAGCCAAAATCATATATAATATGTCAATAAAAGACTTAAATGAGCTGAAAAATTTGATGTATACCATAACAGAAGAAAATCCCACCAGGAAGAAAAATGAATATTCATAATACATGAATTATTTGCAGCTATCCTTGAAATCTGTTGTTTAATAACTATACATTTTGAACCATTATATTTCATAATGGGATGAATTATCTCCTTTAGGAGTAAAAGATCTTCAGCTAACTCAGAATTTAGCATAACATTCCTAAAATCTTAATAGAAAAGATAAATATAATTTATCAAAAGCAACTGATATTTTTGAAAATATTAATGTATGTATATGTATATGTATATGTATATGTATATGTATATGTATATGTATATGTATATGTGTATGTATATGTATATGTATATATGATGAGGATATGCTTTTCAAACAGATAAAGGTAAATGAACATTTTTACATGGTAGAGGTGTGTGAACTTGAATGTCTTCCCAATGTGGCATTTCATTGCTAATCTTACATCATGTTTCTTGAAGATGGAATTGTGCAGAGAGTCTTACATCACTAGATTAAGTAAGTGAAGTCATAGCTTTCATAGCTTCCTAGTATCACTTATTGTCGAAGTTCACATGTTTTCCAAGCAGTCTTAATGTTCAAGTTTCTGATGAGACTGCCGTATTCAGCAGCCATCTGACGTTATTGTCATGTCGATCACAATCATGTAAATAAAGGAGATAGGCTGTGTTTCATTAAATGTGATTTTACAATTGAATACAGAGAAAGTGAATGAGTTCAGAAAGTAAGCACATCAATGAAACACAGCACAGGTTTATGGAGGCCCACTTATCTGCAGAGCTGCAGGAATCTTCATCTGATGAGGAAGGCCAAGAGGGCTAAAGGCAGCAGTATGCTGGCTTGGAAGGATGCCGCGCTGTTCATACCATTCCTGCGGGATCTATAACCCATGTCAACAACATGGATTTTCCAACCAAGGTTGTTGTGAGTATAACACTGTTGAAAAGAAATAGTAAGTATAATAAAAGAATGTACAAAGTACTTTGAACAAATAAGAACTAAGTGTTATAGCATCTCGACTCAAACACATATTTAAAGTCAGTTTTCCTTTCTTGTTTATGTAATCGGTAACAGCTTTTTCCCCTTAAAACAAGATTTACAAACATTGTGCATATTGTTAAACATAGTATCAAAGCAGTACATATAAAGTGGTTCTCCTTCTCTGTTGATCATTTGATTTGAGTATTGTGAAATTTGGACTATGTTTTAATCCTATTTGTAATGTTGTGCCATACAGTTCTATATTCCACCATTCTAATGCACTATGGATATGTGTAGCAAACTGGTTATCTAGTGAAAAATGAAAATCCACAGCCTGTTTCCAGTCATCTGACCAGGTCAGGAATGGAATGAATGGAACCCCCATCTAGCGGCGAGGATAAGAATTGTGCCAGCCGCCGAAGCCTGTCGCACTCCTCTGGGGCAATGATTAATGACAAGGGACCTGGAAAATTTGTATTTGCAATAAATGCAAATTTTTGAATCTTGTACTGAATCCAAGCCTACGGTAATTCTAATATGGAATAAAATAATTTTTACGCATAAATAGAAGTGCGACAAAATGCGAATTGTGACCCAAAATGCAAAATTAGTATGAATATGTGATTTTGGTGCAAATTCTGCAAAAGTGTGCTATTTTACTGGCAAAAACAACGTATTTCGGCAAAATCATCAGAAATACTCAAAATATGATGCATGATCCTTTCGACTGTTCTGATTGATGAAGAAAAGTAGCTGATCGATTGCTTTTTGCTGACTTTAATCAATATTTACAATGGGAATAGCAAGGAGAATAAGATCTGTATTGATTATTACCGAAATGTAAGTTTAGTGTCATGGAAATAACGAAACAGACATAACGTTCTTTTCCTGTTGTTCAAGAGTAGAAAGTCGAGCGATCGTTTAGGTTATGGGGTGCACGACAAAAACTACACACAAAAGGGCGAAGTAATATGGAAAGGATGGTTTATATGCCACAGATTCAGCGACAGTGTTTTGCAAGTATTGTAATTGCCGAATTGGGTGGGAAAAAAAGATAGCATTGTGAAACATGTTAAATCTGAAAAACACGTGGGTAAGCGACATGATAAAGGAAGTTCAATCCCTGCTGCTAATACATCTCAAAGAAAGCTATCTTCTGTACTTATGCAGTTAGATAGTTGTAAACGACGAAAAATTTCCAGAGATAACTTCTCAAAATGCACAGTTGAAGTATTTGCCAAAGCAAATATACCTCTGGAAAAGCTGGAAAGCAAAAAGCTAAGAGCCTGGATTACTGAGTTTTCAAATGAAGAGCTGCCATGTGTGAGAGCTCTACATGAAGTATATTTACCGGGTAAGTTTTGATTTCATTGATTGGGTACAGTTTAGGTTTTATGACATCGAAACCACATGCAAAATTGAAGGAGACCAAATTTGAGTGCGGTTTCCATATCGAACTATCTTACCCGTACGCAATTGATCCAGTAATTTTAAATTATATTGTTATAATTTGAAGTCTTTCTTCCTTTCTAGAAGTTGAATCTGACCACCAGAAAAGAACAGCAGAGGCTGTAGTGGGGAAGAACATCAACATACTCTGTGATGAAACTACAGATAGAATGGGCCATTGTCTTTTTATCATCATATTCCAAATCTCAGCCGGATTGGAAAGAGAACTGCACGTTGTTTCTGTGAAATATCTTGATGCAGGAAATACTACAAACTGCTCTCATGCTGTTTTAGAAGCTCTGCACCGTTATAATGTACCATATGATACAGTTAAAGTGTTTGTTAGTGACAGTGCCTCGTACAAGACCCGGTGTTATGAAACATTAAGTGTGGTCATAGGGGATCATTTAATGCATGTACAGTGCTGGGCACATAAGATCAGCTTGATTGGCAATAGTTAGGTCACAGTGATGACAGATTTAAATCATGTGGTTGCGATGGTAAAGTCTGCATTTTTGAACACAAGAAAACGAAAATATAATTTTTTACAATTCTTAACATCAAAGTATGGAGCTTCAAAGGAAGCAAAGCTTTTTCCTGCACCTGTCACCCGATGGAATAGCTGGTTTCAGGCTGTCTTCTATTTGAGTGCTTACTGTACTGATGTTGTTACATTTTTCAAGATGTCTGACATGAAAGACATCAACAACTGTGGTATTAAGTACCTGACTGATCTGAGTGACCGAGAAGTGAATAGGCTTCACTCCCACATGGTTTTTGTCACAGATCATGCAGCTGGATTGGTTGACCTCCTTACTAAACTTGAAGGGTCTCTGTATCCTACCTTTCATCTTCCTTATCCCAAACTGCATAACCTTGACGCCAGTTTTACCATCATTTGTGAGGGGAATTTTTCTGTGGCAACTAATGATGCTTTGATTAAGCTCACTCCTCTACAGCAGACTGCATATAGAGACACATTTGTCAAAGCTGCTCATTCTTCACAGTGCATGCTAGCCACATTGAAAGCTAAAGACCCCAACCATAAGCATTTTGTGTCAATTTCTCAGGCTTTATATCCAAAAGATACAATTTTGAATAACACTGATAAATTAGATGAGCTTGAGAAATTGTTTGGAGTAACAGATCTCTCACAAAACGATATCTGGTCTGGTTACTGTTCTCTGAAACATGCAATTCAAACCCAGATGAAAGAAAGTGAAAAATGTGACATCATGCTTGCATTAACTGCATTTTGGACAGAGTTCAGCATATTTGCTAAATACTGTCTTGAGTTGTTATGGACCCCAACGAACAATGTAGATAGCGAACGCGTGTTGTCTCATTACAACACAGTGGTTACAGACAGACGGTGCAATATGAAAGAAAGCAATGCCGAAGTACTGACAATGCTTTCGTTTGAACAATGAATTTGTATTGTGTGTGAACCAAGGACAATAATTGCACTTCATAAACTTGGAATCATTAAAATTTAAAAAAAACAAAACATGTGATTATTATAACTTTGTAAATAGATGCTAATTTTGGAAAAATAGATGCTAATTTTGGAAAAAATAGATGCTAATTTTGAAACAAAATGCTAATTTTTCAGGTCCCTATTAATGACTGACAGATGAAATGAAATGATATTGGAGAGTGTTGCTGGAATGAAAGGTGACAGCGAAAGCCAGAGTACCCGAGAAAAACCTGTCCCACCTCCGCTTTGTCCAGCACAAATCTCACATGGAGTGACCGGGATTTGAACCACGGAACTCAGCGGTGAGAGGCTGGCACGCTGCCACCTGAGCCACGGAGGCTTCTGGTTATCTAGTATGAATAAATAATCATAAATATGCTGATGATCTTAACTGATTTAAAAAAGTCCTATTATAGTATCGCCAAAACGAAGGTATGGGAAGGCTGTTTCAGAAAGGTATTAGAAAAGAAGTATTATTAAAGGTAGAAGTAATGTATTTTATATGCTCTGTTGCTGTATTAAGATGCAAGAGGCCAAAACAGGATGGTTTGAAATGTTCGAAATGTGATGGTTGACAGTGTAAAGGCAACACATGCAACCTACAAAGGTATAAGAAAGAATAAAACAGGATTGTCAATCGAATTGTGATTTGTAGCAAGAGTGAGAAGGAGAAGCTCAGCATTCAGTTTAGAGAAAACACAGTTAGGTATTGCAGTACCAAGAAAACATAGTTTTTCAAACCAGATTTTTTAATTTTTACGTTTTGCTTTACGCCACACCAACACAGATAGGTTTTATGGTGACAATGGGATAGGCTTAGGAGTGGCAAGGAAGCATCCATGGCCTTAATTAAGGTACAGCCCCAGCATTTGCCTGGTGTGAAAATGGTAAACCATGGGAAACCATCTTCTGGGCTGCCAAACTTGGTGTTCGAACTCACTATCCCCTGGATGCAAGCTCACAGCTGTGTGCCTTTAATCACAAGGCCATTTTGCCTGGTCAAACCAGAATAAAAAATTAAAGTACTTAGAGAGTGAATTGATGGTACGATGTAGCAAACCAAGAGGACTGAACCAAGTGATTGTGTGAGGGGATTGCTTTCTCTTCCTGGGGCAGCTGCCTGAATGATCTTTCTGACAGGCCTGAAACACTGCTCTGAAGTCTCGTTGGTCTGTGGCCAATTTTGTTCAGAAGTGGTGAAGAAACATGGCATACTCACAACCACTGAACAGTACTCAGTTATCAGACTTGAAAAAATAAGGTGCTCCAAACTGTTAAACCATTTCCTGAGAACTTTCGGGGTTGGAGCAGATGAAGTTGAAGGAACTGTCTCAACCAGAGGAAAGTGGAAGTACTCATCCATAGCTATGAACACATGATATCTGGAAAAGGGCAAACAAATTCGACAGAAAGTTCGGACTAAGCTAGAGAAGGAAGTGGTCCAGCCCTTAAGCAAGCCTCTATTTGAGAATCCATCTCAGAAAACCAGCAGTGAGATTGCATCCATTTGCTTGGGTTAGTGACACTGTTCCATATGAGACCTGGTAGCTGTGGACGCTGGCAATAAAAAGAAGCAAGCAGTCTACGTTAACACTAACCATCACATCAGGCTTCACAGTCTGGTCCAGAATGACCTCATCTTGTTGAAACAGACTCCTGTCAACATGTTTACACTTCCCTATGACCCCAAACTTATAAAGTGATTTCTCTTAATGGAAACCAAGTTACCTCAAAAAGGGTGAGAGATGCATCAACAAGAATTTGTGTTTCTTCAAGAAGATTCTGAAAGAAGAGTTGACATATTGGTGGGGTAAGAACTTATTTCAATTCAACAAGACATCCCCCACCATGCTCTGAAATAGAGATGCATTTACATCTCTGACAAAACTATGTTCAACCTCAGCTAAAGAGATCCTCAAGACAAACAAAACTTCCAGGCTGGCTTAAAGGTTATGTGTTATCTCATTAGGGATGGATGTAGTAATGTGATTGACTTGTGGACACTTGGCAACAGTATATTAAGGGAACTGTGTCTTATTGATTAGGAATCTTGTTTTCTTATTTGTAATATTACTGTAGCAACCATTCATCACCTTAACAATTCCTGCAAAACAGATGAAACATCTTGTGAAACCTTACTTGTATGTCCTCCCCAAAATAACTGGTTCAATAGAAGGCAGTTTGTGTTTAGGAAAGGTTATTCCACTGAAGCTCAACTTGTAGGATTCCAGTAAGATATAGCAGATATCTTGGATTCAGGAGGTCAAATGGATTGTATCACGATTGACGTATCTAAGGCATTTGATGGGGTAGATCATGGGAGACTACTGGCAAAAATGAGTGCAATTGGACTAGACAAAAGAGTGACTTAATGAGTGGCTATATTTCTAGAAAATAGGATTAGGGTAGGCGACGTTTTATCTGACCCTGTAATTATTAAAAGAGGAATTCCTCAGGGCAGTATTATTGGACCTTTATG
Source organism: Anabrus simplex (assembly GCF_040414725.1). NCBI lineage: Eukaryota > Metazoa > Arthropoda > Insecta > Orthoptera > Tettigoniidae > Anabrus > Anabrus simplex. Next base: position 235,216,396 of record NC_090271.1, read on the forward strand.
TTTTCTTATATATATAAATGATATGAGTAAAGAAGTGGAATCAGAGATAAGGCTTGTTGTGGATGATGTTATTCTGTATTGAGTAATAAATAAGTTACAAGATTGTGAGAAACTGCAAAGTTACCTCGATAATGTTATGAGATAGACAGTAGGCAATGGTATGATAATAAATGGGGTTGAAAGTCAGGTTGTGAGTTACACAAATAGGAAATGTCCTCTGAGTTTAATTACTGCGTTGATGGGGTGAAAGTTCCTTTTGGAGATCATTGTAAGTACTTAGGTGTTAATATAAGGAAAGATCTTCATTGGGGTAATCTCATAAATGGGATTGTAAATAAAGGGTACAGATCTCTGCACATGGTTATGAGGGTATTTAGGGGTTGTAGTAAGGTTGTAAAGGAGAGGGCATATGAGTCTCTGGTAAGACCCCAACTGGAGTATGGTTCCAGTGTTCCAGCGTGGTGCCTAATGGACTAGACAAAGGAGTGACTGAATGGATGGCTACATTACTACAAAACAGAACTCAGAGAATTATAGTAGGTAAAACATTATTATGATCCTGTAATGATTAGAAGGGTAGTTCTGCAAGGTGGTAGTTTTGGACCTTTATGTTTTCTTACATATACAAATTACAGTATACATGTGTAAAGCACTGGAATCACAAATAAGATTTTTTGTGGATGTCATATTGTATAGAGTAATAAACAAGTTACAGAATTGTGAACAAATCTAAAAAGACCTTAACGAAGTTGTGAGATGGACAGGAGACAATGTTATGATGGTAAATGGGGTGACAAGCCAGGTTGTGAGTTTCACCCATATGAAAAGTCCCCTCACTTTTAATTATTGTGTGGACAGAGTGAATGTACCTCACGTGGAATGCTGGTGTTAATATAAGGAAACATTAAATGAGGCTGTAAATAAAGGTTACAGATCTTTTCCTATAGTTACGAGGGTTTTTAAGGTTTGTAGTAAGGATGTAAAGGAGAGGGCAATTAGGGACTGGTAAGACACCATTACAATATGGTTCCAGTGTATTGGACCCATACCAGATTACTTGATTCAAGAACTGTAAAAGATCAAAAGGGAAGCAGCACAATTTGTTCGGGGTGATTTCTAACAAAAGAGTTGTGTTATGAAAATGTTGCAATCTTTTGGGCTGGGAAGACTTGGGAGTAAGGAGATAAACAGCTCAACTAATCCCGTTTGGAGCTATCAGTAAAAGGATGGCATAGAATGACATTAGTAGACAAATAGGCTTGAGCGTAGTTTTTAAAAGTAGGAAAAATTATAATATGAAGATAAAGATGGAATTCAATAGGACAAATATTCATTTATATGAATATGATTTAGGGACTGGAATAATTTACAACAGAGAAGTATGATAAATTTCTAAGTCCTTTGAAATCATTTAAGAAAAGACTAGATAAACAACTGATAGGGAAAACCATAGAAGCCTACACTAGTATAGTTACCTGATAATAGACGAGGTCTGGTGTCTCTTGAGCGACGGTCCAGTTGAGGTAGGCGGGTTCACCTTCATCACAAACGAGGCGCAGAGTGGTGAGATACTCACTAAATGTTTCTATCTCAGCCGAACGGTCAATTGTTTTGTGGGTCCACTCACAGTACCGGCCAGCTGCGATACAGTAAGAACACATGAATTACATAATCTTTTGAGATAAATTAAAATTGTTTATTTTCAAGACAACTATCATGAGAAGTTTCTTTGTTAGAAAAGTATTCTAAAATGTCACAATTACTTGCATAAAAAGGAAATTACTTGTAAAGTTATGAGAAAATATTGCTCTGTTTTATTGCAATATTCTGGAGAATATGTGAACAATTTATTATTTTAAATCCTCTACTGTGAGTGGGGTCAGTAGAATACTAAAAGGGAGGCCCAGGAAATTCTCAACTTGAGAATGTAGATTGGCATAGTTAAGTCTGGCATTACTTCCACCTCATTTGTGCCAGTTTGCTCAGAACCAGGCCTTTTCTCTCCTCATTTTAATAAAGACTCACAACATTCATTACCACCACAATTAAGACATACTTTATACTGTACAGCCTTGATTATCTGTAGATTGAGCATAGCAAACTGGCTACTTGAGACTGAGACTGACTTCAATATTTTGGGGTCTCTTCAGAGGCTAATTTAGTGTTTTGGCCTGACATCACATGATTTTTCATGTGAATATTCCAGCTTGAGATTCACCAAATTTAAAATTTTGACTGTCTGAGTGAAAATCTAGCAGCAAAGCCTCTAAGTCCCTCAGTCTTTTCTTACAAGGTGAAGTGTTTACAGTAATTGATGTTTGATCATGTTCACATCAATAAAGGAAATTGTGTTTAAGAAGATCGAAGTAATGAGATTCATACATAAAATTATTTCAGGATAGGGGTAGTTTTGATAAGTCTTTCTCAATGTATACCAATGGAATATTTATTCTGATGCATTGCAAATTTTGGTACACATAAGTTCATGGTGTGGGTTACTGTAGTCACATCCTAGTTCATGAACCATGTTCATGAGATATCAAATTATATTTTCAAATTATTTACCAATATGACCATCCCTCTAATGCTTAAATAACCTGTTCACATTGTTTTCAACTCCCCTAAATATACATATAATCTAGCTGTTGTACCTGGTGCTGCCCAGGCACTTTTATGAATGTTTACTTTTAAGAATTTTATTACCTGTTAATTATGTGTAAAGCGAATTTGTCTGAGAATTGTGTCAGTGTATTCACCATGTGAGGGTGCAGATGAGGATGAAGTTGACAAGTTTTATGAAGCATTGAGTGACATCGTGGTCAGGGTCAACAGCAAGGATAGAATAGTGCTAATGGGCGATTTCAGTGCGAGAATTGGAAATAGAACTGAAGGATACGAAAGGGTTATTAGTAAAAGTGGGGAAGATATGGAAGCTAATAGGAATGAGAAGTGTTTACTGGATTTTTGTGCTAGTATGGGTTTAGCAGTTACAAATACATTCTTCAAGCATAAGGCTATTTACTGCTTCACATGGGAGGGTACGGATACCAGATCCATAATAGACTATATCTTAACTGACTTCAAATTCAGGAAAGCTTTTAGGAATGTATGGGATTTCCGGTGATTTTTCAATGAAATGGATCACTGTCTGATCTGTAGTTAATGAAGTATCTCTAGGTCTAGGATAGAGAAAGTGAAATCTGTCTACAAACGAATAAGGGTAGAAAATCTCCAGGATGAGGAAATTAGACAGAAGTACATGGATATGATTAGTGAGAAGTTCCGAACAGTGGACACTAGGCAGGTTCAGGATATAGAAAGAGAATGGGTGGGATACAGGGATGCTGTAGTAGAAACAACAAGGGAATGCCTAGGAACAACTGTGTGTAAAGATGGGGAAAAGCGAACATCTTGGTGGAATGATGAAGTGAGAGCAGCTTGTAAACGTAAAAAGAAGGCATATCAGAAATGCCTCCAAACAAGGGCTGAATCAAAAAGGAAATTGTATGTAGATGAAGGAAACTGTGTGAAACAAATAGTTGTTGAATCCAAAAAGAAGTCTTGGGAATATTTTGTTAAAAACCTGGAAAGGCTAGGTTAAGCAGCAGGGAAACCTGTCTGGACAGTAATAAAGAATCTTAGGAAGGGAGGGAAAAAGGAAATGAATAGTGTTTTGGGTAATTCAGGTGAACAGGGAATCACTGGACAGGTGGAAGGAATGTTTTGAAAATCTTCTCAACATAAAAGGAAATCTTCCTGGTGACATCACGAACAACGGAGCTCGTGGGAGGAGGAAAATTATGTTGGTGAAATTACGCTTGAGGAAGTGGAAAGGATGGGGAATAATTCCATTGTCATAAAGCAGCAGGAATAGATGAAATTAGACCTGAAATGGTGAAGTATAGTGGAAAGCAGGGATGAAATAGTTTCATACAGTAATAAGATTAGCATGGAGTGTTGGTAAGGTACCTTCAGATTGGACAAAAGCAGTAATTGCACCTATCTATAAGCAAGGGAACAGGAAGGATTGCAACAACTATCAAGGTATATCATCGACAAGGTTGTAATCTTTCACATTTGGTGTTCGTAGTTCACATGGATCATCTGCTGAAAGGTATAAAGTGGCAGGGAGGTTTTCAGTTAGGTGGAAATGTAGTAAGCAATCTGGCCTATGCTGACAACTTGGTCTCAATGGCAGACTGTGCCAAAAACCTGCAGTCTAATATCTTGGAACTTGAAAATAGGTGCGATGAGTATGGTATGAAGACTAAATTGATGTCAGTCGGTAAGAAATCCAAGAGAATTGAATATCAGACTGGTGATAGGAAATACAGATACAGATCTAGAGGAATGCCTTGAATATCTGGAAAGGCATATACAGGACAAATAAGTTGTGATTATAGGAGACATGAATGCCCAAGTAGGTCAGGAAAGAAAAGGAGATGGAACAGGTAGATAATTTGAAGTATATAGGATGTGGGTCCTCCCAGGATGGTAGTATAGTAAGTGAGATTGAATCAAGTGTAGTAAAGCTAATGCAGAGAGCTTGCAGTTGTGAAGTCAGCTCCCGGACAAAACTATCACTACATCGGTTTGTTTTCAGACCAACTTTGCTTTATGGGAGTAAAAATTGGGTGGACTCAGGACATCTTATTCATAAGTTGGAAGAAACAGACATAAAAGTAGCAAGAATGATTGCTGGTACAAACAGGTGGGAACAATGGGAGGAGGGTACTTGGAATGAGGAGATAAAGGCTAAGTTAGGAATGAACTTGATGGATGAAGCTGTACGCATAAACCAATGAAGGTTTGAAAATTGTGGTTTTTATGCAAAACTCAACATCTACAGGAACAAATATTTACAAAATTCTTTTCAAAGATCATTTTTCACATTGAAAAATTAGTAGATTGGCTTGTTTGGATACTCAACACCATTATTATTCTCACTTCATTCTGAGCAACCTTGCAACACTGCAGAATAGAACAGTTTTGCCTCCTCGGATGATGAATCAAAATATTTCAAAAGTTTCTTAACATCCTCACTTTTCTTAACATTGATGTGTTTTGATAATTTGATAGACAATACCTTGTCATACTTCTGAAGTTGGCTGTGCCACTTTTCAAAACCTTAACAACAACAGGATCTTGAGAAAAATATATATAGATTAACAAAATTGTTTTGAAACAAAACAAACACAAACACTTAAATAAAATTAATAGCACAGATTGAGACTTGAAACTGGTGTTACAGAATAATTCAAGGAAACAGGAAATACGGATACGGATCTAGAGGAATAGCTTAAATATCTGGAAAGGCATATACAGGACAAATAAGTTGTGATTATAGGAGACATGAAAGCCAAAGTAGGTCAGGAAAGAAAAGGAGATGAAGAGATTATAGGACCATTTGTATATGGGAAGAGAAAAAAGGCTGGAGATATTTTGGTAGAAGAAATGAGATGATTATTGTGAACACATGGTTTAAAAAGAAAAACAGTCAGAAGATAGCAAGGTATAGTTGCGATAACAAAATCAAAACTCTGATAGATTACATTTTGGTCTAGAAAGGTAACAGGAAAATGTTGTTAGATGTATCAGCCCTCCCAAGTGAATCTTTTGAAGGAGATCACAGAGTTGTGATAGCTAAGTTAAAGATGGGAAAGATACAAAAGATGACTGAGATTAGGCAGATAAAGCTAAGGGTGTGGAAATTTCAGAAGAAGGAAATAAATGAAGAGTTCCAGACACACATTAAAATAAGTATACCTAAGGAAGACATCGGAAGGATCGAAGAAGAATGTAGGTACTTTAAAACAGTCATGGTGGAATCTGCAGAAAAAACCTGTGGAAGAATATCAGGAAGGAAGAAAGACTAAGAAATTTCCTGGTGAAATGACAGGGTAAAAGATATAGTTAAACAGAAGAAACAAGCTTGGAAAAGATGGCTGAGAAACAGAACAACAGAATGCAAAACAGAATACAGGCAATGCAAGAAGGAGTGCTCCAAGGTGGTTCAAGAAGAAAAAAAGAAATGCTGGCAAAAATTCACTAAATCTCTGCAAGAAGATACAACTGGAAGCAAAAAGATCTTATTCCAGTGGGTAAAAAGGAAGAAAAACCCAGGTGAAGGTGCTAACTTCATTAAAAATGAACAGGAGGAAGTGATAACACAGAAGCAGGATATATATTGCAGAGGTGGGGAAAATAATTTGAACAGCTTTACAATGTGCAAATACCTCAGTAAGAGGAGAAATCAAAGAACCAGATTTAGTGGAGATGGAAGATAAGGAAAATGAGGTGCCCATGGCAGAGATTGAGTGGACCACTAAAAGAATAAGACGAGGCAAGGCAGCTGGAATTGACGAGGTCACCATAGAAATGATAATAGCAGCAGTGGTCTACAGTGGTTGTATAGACTCTTCAGAGTGATATGGAGAAAAAAGACTGTTCTAAAAGGTGGACAAAAGGGGTCATTATACCAATTTTCAAGAAAGGAGACAGGAAGGAATGTGAAAATTACACAGAAGTGACACTGATACCTCATACAGCTAAGATCCTTGAAATAATCTTTGATAAACAAATAAGAGACAGAATAGAGGGAAAATTGGCAGAACACCAGTATGGATTCAGAAGAGGCAGGTCCACATATGACCCAATACTGTCTTTACATTGCATCAAATGATGGAAAGGTATTGGGAATATGGAAAGGACATGGTAGTAACTTTTCTAGACATTGAAAAGGCATATGACAGTATTTGGCATGGAAAACATTGACAGAGGCACAGATTGGGAATTAAACAATGCAGATGGTGATAGCATTGTATCAAAATCGCAAAAGCTGTGTTAGAACCAAAGTGGGTCAAACTGAATGGTTCAGAGTTTAGACAGGCTTAAGACAGCGAAGTGTATTGTCTCCCTTACTCTTCATTATCATCCTGGATAAAATTCTACCTTATATCAAGGAGAAGATGATCAGCGAGCAAGTAAAGTCTATTCTCTTTGCTGATGACATGGCTGATATTGAGTTTATTTTGTTTTTAGGCCATTGAGAATTGTTTGTACTAGAGATAAATCTACATAATAATTAGTACATAAATATTATGTGTGATCTGTTAGGTCTGTTTATTTGTGCAGTCTACGTTAGTGCTCAGCCGTCATTATGTGCACACTGCTGTCGAGTCAACACAGCTCTGACACAATTTGAAAGGAAGAATATGATGTGTAGAGCTGTAATTTCCTGCCAACTATATTTCCTTTTGAGAACTATATGAACCAAAATCTTACACTGCGGTATTGATCAATGCACATAGTATGTTTGTTTCATAGTAACAATGATGAAACCAGAGAATGCACACTGTACAGCTTGTTCTCCACAATAAATTACATAGCCTGTACAGTGTACCACCTTCAACCTCAGTGTGTTAAACAGAAACTATTCCTTAAGCTAACGATCTATGTAAATGTACCACCATAGTAACAACATACCAGCTGTTGGATAAGGATATCCCTCAGCATCATAGCCAACTCCTGCAAACACTCGTTGTTTCTTTTGTTCTGCCTCTGACTTTTGACCAAAACCACCTTCCTTACTATCTGTGATGTAGAAAGGATGATAGCGCGCTGGATTTGCGGTGTCACTACCTGTAAGACAAAAGATGGTTCAGTAAACTCTTACCAACAGAGATGCTATAACTTCTAGGAGATTTGATATTGTCTCACCTCCTTCGACTATGAAAGTGTAAGTCTGGCCTCTCTCGACATAGATCTCTGGGATAAGAAGATCATTGATGTACCAGGCAATTCCCCATGATGGCTGACCTGAAAATGGAATATTATTAGTATGGGTCTCTCCCTACCATGTCTGATTGGTGATGTGTCATGGGAAAAGTCAGAATGAAATGTTTTTAAGACATTTCATCTTCTAAAATATGTCCTCTTCTACTTCAATTAATTGCAAGTAATTTCTGAAATTTAACTTATGATTTATTTTCTTGTGTTAATCTGTAGTAGGAATGGCCCTATAGAACAGTTTTACGAAGTAACAAAGGCTATTTTTCTTAGATTATAGTTAAAACAAGGCTGCCATATGGTATCGTGTCTGGAAATACAAAGGAAACCAAGGGAATCCTTTGAGTATGTCATTTTTATTTGTCATCTTCAGCAATCAAGATTAGCAGGAACCTTCCAGTAACTCTATATACTACTGAATGCATGCACAATCAGTAGGTACCTCAGGACACATCAAGACTTGGAATTGGTCTACGATGGAAGAATGGAAAAGTGTTCAGAGGAAGAGAGTACAAGAGACCTACTGAATTCATTGACACTGTGACAAACAAACCTGATTGCTCCAACCCCACTGTGGATGGAAGTAGTAGAATATATCCATGGTATCCTCTGCCTGTTGTAAGAGGTGGCTGAAAGGGCGCTCAAGTGTGTGCTGGAGACCACGGTTACCCTAGCTGAGTTTGGCATTGCTTCCATTTATGTCAAGTTCCTCACTTTTACATTTTCTATCTGTTTTTCTTTTGCAGACATCTTCATTCTTAAAAGTCTCATGATAGATAGCATTCCATATTTCAAGAATCTTAGATAATGGATCTTATGGATCATCTCAATTAATTTTCAGTTGTTAAAGAGACTGTACGATAAGTTCACACTTAACTGGCACATCCTAACAATCCAAGAGGATCAAATATGGAGGCAACAATTGTAATAATGCTTCTCTTAGTAATTTTCTTAGGTGCTTTCTTCAAGTTTATTTGAAACTGAAATTAATCAGATTTAGGATGCCAAACAATACCTAATTTTTTAACAGCTTCATCCTTAGTGAGGTTATGAGGCTTTTTTCTCTCCTTCAGGGACATTGGCAAGGGCTGTGGACAATTTAATGTCCATTTTCTGAGATGGAAATGTGCACTGTCAACCATAGTATATAATTTATTCCTGACTGAAGCTCCTTAGCTTCTTTAACTGAGTTATTAGCTGTCAATAGGTCATCTATGTAAAGCAAGAATGGATAGTCTCTGATGCAATTCTCTGTGGTTAGTAACAAGTTGAACAAGGCATCTTGTGGCAAGAAAGGAGTCAGAACTAGTACCATATATAACAGTAGTAAGACTGTAGACCTTAATTTCTTCATCAGAAGATTCATGCCAGACATTTTTCTGAAGTGTTCTTTAGTTAGAATAAACTAACACACATCTGTACATCTTTGCAATATCAGCTGAAAGACCAATGAGGTACCGGTAAGTCCTGAATTTCAAACCAATATACGGTACAGCAAATTAGGCTGAATAGTGGAGTCAACCATTAACATAGAGTTGAATGATATTCCATTTGAAGATTTACAACTTCCAACAAACACAACACTGTTTCACTGTTTTGCTAGAATTCTTCAGCACACAATGATGGGGCGAGTACAGAGGGGTGCACAAAATGAGTCACCATTTGTTTCTTACATAATTTATCAGTCACATTAGATATCCCATTGAGCATCTCAACAGCAGTAGCAGTAGAGCATGGAGAAACAAATGAATTAAGAAATTATGCATAATTCACACTGCTAGGGGACTAGTGTTTACAACAATGGCCCACAAGGGAAGACTGACGTTACAGCAGTGATCAACAGTTGTGTTACTCTTTATGAAACAAAATGCTTTATTGTGACTCAGAAGCATTTTTGAAAACAGTTTAACACACGATGGACCCCTTGCAAGAGAAATTTGTATGAGAAGGAACAATATTGGAATTGAAGCGACCTCGACTGAAGCCTGTTTGTTTGCGAGAGAGTACTGAAGCAGTACGAGTTGCTATACAGAGAAACCCCAACAATCATCTAGAAAGGCAGCATTACAACTGGGAATATCAAGATGCTCCATCAACGGATTCTTAAAAATGAATGTGGCGGATGCTGTTGCTGTAATAACATCAGTAGCAGCTGGCTCTAAAGGGCAGAGGGGCACGTGCCCCTCCAGCAAAGGAACTATTATTGATGGTTTAAAAAATACTAACACCATGAATGATAATGCATTCAGTTTTAGGACTAGCCGCAGCATGCAGCTAGTGGGGAATGTTTTCATCTGACGCGAAGTTCGCTTCCTTTAACTTGCTGGCCGGTCATACTGAGTCTCTGCCCTTCTCTGGAGACACTTCCCTGAGTAAGTTTGGTTCGCGCCTGGGTAAAACCTACCACTTCTTAACACGCACAGAATGGGAGATTTGGGCTCTGATGAAGCCAGCCCCTGCTAACGGAAACACACGAAGGCTTATCGCCCCGAGTCCAATATGTGTTTCAAATGCAAGCATTGCAAATCTGTCGTCTGAGAAGCGTGTTATGTTGGCTAATGAAATTAGTCAATATCCTATCACATAATATTTAATGTGGTGTAGTGATAATTGAATCTGTCGTATATAGTGTGCGGATACAGCAGCTCATTTAAAATGAGAACAAGTGGGGCAATATAAAGGTGCCAATATCGGCAAGGGTTGTATAGAGGACACGAATGCTTGTGTGGCTGGGAGTCAAATACCTAACGAGTTTTTCTGTTTTCCATGCATGTCATTCGAACTACTTAGACAAAAGCTAGAGTAACAGATCTCAAACACTTAAAGGAAAATAATTAAAAACACGAAAATTCCTTACAACATATTAATTCATGCATGGAATAAGTTATAGGAGAATGGTGAATCAACTGGATTCTGCGTATCGCCAAACATAACGATCAGGTTAAGAAAAGCAGAGTATACATCTGTTTACTTGAGTAAGAACGCAAATTTGTAAAAAGTAATGCCCTTCCTCCAGTCTCCCTCAGCAGCCGCTACTGAATAACATATAGATTTTCATAGGTAATTTAATGTAGTTTTTTTGTACAATCATTTATTATAATGTACAATAGTTAGTTTTTAGTATTTGTGTACAGGCAATAGCCGTAACACACATGTTTTAATTTTTACGAAATCAAAAATTTTAACTTACGAGGGTTATCCAACAAGTAACAAACTTTTACAAAAAATAATATTATTTTTAAACGGCTATTGCCTGTACACAAATACTTAAAAACTAACTATTGTACATTATAATAAGTGATTGTACAAACTACATTAAATTACCTATGAAAATCTATATGTTATTACAGCAACAGCGTCCACTGCACTCACAGTATTACTATGAGTGCGGACGCTGTAAGACTTGCCTGACAGCTGAAAAAAGTTAAAGTCCATAACCTTGAAAATTTAAAAATTAATTATTTTCAATGTTTTTGAGTTTTTTTAACAGCATTATATCTGGACTCAGCTACAGGTTACCTATACTAGATGACCTCTGCACAGAAGCTCACTGATGAACACAAGCAGTAGAGACTACTGTTTGCTTGCTGGGCAGAGGATAGGCAACAAACTCTTAATAATGTTTGGTTTTCTGACGAGGAGCATTTTAATGTGGATGGTGAGGTTAACAATCAAATTGTATGCTTTTGGGCTACTGAAAATTCACAAGTGTTTCATGAACAATAACATCATGTTCCAAGGATTACAGTGTGGGCCGCAATTTCCAGTCATGGACTTAACCCATTCTTTTCCTTAAAAAAAGTTGTGAACAGTGAGCGTTATTTTAATATGCTCCCCAATAACTTCGTTCCACAGTTCTTGCTACTGTGGTGTCCTTCAGCATGCAGTAGTTCATGTAAGATGGAGCAAGGCCACATACCACAAATATTGTGTTGGATTTCTTACATGAGCAGTTGACTTGTGGGTCACTTCACTAAGGTTTCCAGGTTGTTTCAATGACAGACAGTGTTGGCCTTTTGACTTTTTTCTTTAGGCATACCTAAAGGAAAAGATTTTTCCAAAATGTCCACATGATATAAGGAGCTCAGAAGACTTATTATTCAAGCTTGCAGTGAAATCACGGAAGACATTTGCTGAAGGTAAATTGCTAACATCAGTATTGGTTTGAAGGCAGTTAAAAATCAAAATGGTGGCCATATTGAGCATATGTTGAGTTAGAACAATTATTTATAGTGTGTTTTTCATTGTAATATTTGTTTCTTTGAGTTTATGTTGACAATAAAGACTTTATTCAGCAACAAAATGGTGACTCATTTTGTGTGCCACCCTGTATAAACTTAATGAGTTAGAACTCTCAGGGATGCATTTTCCATGTGTCCCATTTCACTGTATTCATCTATATGAAATCTACATTCTTCTTCAAGTCTGGAAGTCTAGCAAACTTATTTTCAATGTTTTTGAGATTTTTCAACAGCATTATGTCTAGACTCAGCTACAGGTGACACTTGAGGACAAATTGGAAGTTCCCAGAATCATCTCAAGGCTTTCCTTCAGGAGTAAGAACTGGTAGATAAAGTTCTTCAGGAATGTGCTGTACAAAATGAAAACATTCCTTGAACTCAGTAACATTTTAAGTGCTGAGCAAAAATATGAATAATTAAAAAACTAGAAGCTTCATATCAATGATGTGATAAAGACAAATGTAAACCAATCTTAGCTGTAACTTAAGTAATTTCTAGGAAACAGCAATATTTTCCAAAATTAATTGTAACATTGTCTGCTCCAAATGCCACAGTCCAAGTTTCCTGAGAGCTTCAGTTATGCAGTTATAGATTCCAGTGATTCATTTGTTCCTCCAATAAAATGAGCAAATACTTTAGTCATTCACATCAGTTTTTGGATAGAAAATCTCACAATTAGAGGGAAAGATTTTCTGTTGCCTTTGTTTAATACATCTGTACTAATTGAAAAATAGCTGCCTCTGTGGATCAGTGTTAAGAGTGTCAGCCTCCGGATCCTAAGATAGCGGGTTCAAACCTGGCAGAGGTAGTTGGTTTTTTGAAGGGCGGAAGAAAGTCCCTTTGACACTCCATGCCGTAAGATGTCGGCATGTAAAAGATCTCTGGTGACACATTTGGTGTTTACCTGACAAAATTCATTAAATCTCAGCCATAAATGCCCAAGAGAGTTTCCGGTTTACTCAGTCTGCTATCTTGCGGGCCTAGAGTAAAACAGAATGTCGAAATTGATGAGCAGACAGCCAGATGGCATCAAATTGAAATGTCTACACATAGTAGCTGAGGCCATAGATTATTATTATTATTATTATTATTATTATTATTATTATTATTATTATTATTATTATTATTATTATTATAATTATTATTATTATTGTTATTATTATTATTATTATTATTATTATTATTATCATCATCATCATCATCTGTTTACCCTCCAGGTTCGGCTTTTCCCTCGGACTCAGTGAGGGATCCCACCTCTACCGCCTCAAGGGCAGTGTCCTGGAGCTTCAGACTCTTGGTCGAGGGATACAACTGGGGAGAATAACCAGTACCTCGCCCAGGCGGCCTCACCTGCTATGCTGAACAGGGGCCTTGTGAAGGGATGGGAAGATTGGAAGGAATAGGCAAGGAAGAGGGAAGGAAGCGGCCGTGGCCTTAAGTTAGGTACCATTCCAGCATTCGCCTGGAGGAGAAGTGGGAAACCACGGAAAACCACTTCTAGGATGGCTGAGGTGGGAATCGAACCCACCTCTACTCAGTTGACCTCCCGAGGCTGAGTGGACCCCGTTCCAGCCCTCGTACCACTTTTCAAATTTCGTGGCAGAGCCGGGAATTGAACCCGGGCCTCCGGGGGTGGCAGCTAATCACGCTAACCACTACACCACAGAGGCGGACATTATTATTATTATTATTATTATTATTATTATTATTATTATTATTATTATTATTATTATCATCATCATCATCATCATCAATATTATTATTATTTGAGAAAGGACATGGAGAATTTGTACATAATTTACTTACCACACTTCCAACTGAGTGTGGATAAAAATCATTTCATTTTTGTTTTTCCAAGTTGAACTTTAGGTGCCACTCAAGAATCTGTATGAAGAAGGCTGTCATGTTTGCTTCCATAATCAGGTGAGTTATAACTTGGTGGTGTTTTGTAGCTTTGACAGCTGCTAATTTCTCTTCCTCAGGACAATGACTGACCACATGTGAAGACCTTGAACTGTTAACAGCTGTTTCATGTTTCTAGTCTTAGCACATTGATTAAGAATCCTTATCATAAAATTTTACACTAAAATCTCGGGTGTAGTTTTGGTCCTTGTGTTCAGTGATCCATTTTTTGCAGTCATCTTCCTGAAGCTATACTTTATAAAAAACTTAGTTTCTCAATCATTTCTTCTTCTATGGAAGAGTTTTAGGTTCTTCAACAATAATTCCATCTCCTTCAGGATTGTCTGGTTGCGTATTTAAAGCAACACATACGTACATATCCCACGTCGTTCCATCTATACTATGAGTCGGCGAATGAAGCCCCTCCACCAACTTCTGTCTTTGTACTTTTCTCCTTTTTCAATGTTGTCCCAGTCCCCTCCTTGTTGCTGAATGTTGTTTTTCACCATGTCTGTATATCGCATTCTTGGCTGCCCTCTTGGTCTTGAATATTATAACTGCAGATCATACATTTTTCTGAGTATGCGATCAGGATCCATCCTTCGCATGTGATACCATTTGAGTCTATGCAGAGTTATGTTATCCTGCATTCTTCCAACCTGAGCCATGTCCCTGATGTTCTCATTACGAATTTTATCTTGTCTTGTATGGCAACCATCGCTCGGACAAATCTTATTTCAGCTGCCTGAATCCTTGCTTAATCCTTTTTCCTCATGGTCCAGGTCTCACTCCCATATGTCAAAATTGGCATTTAATAAGTCAGATAAATTGCTCGCTTGCATTTCAATGGTACTTTTGGGTTCCATATTTGGTCTCAGACAACTCTATACAATGTTCCTCCAGCTTGAATCCTGCTGGTAAGTTCCTCTTCAGTGGAGCCTGTTGCTGATATCTTGCTTCCTAGATATTTGAATTTGTTGGACATCTTGAGTTGTTTACCCTCTGTTTCAATGTAACCTTCAGGTTGACTATTTCTTCGCGTAACGAACACTTCATTTTTTTCCTGACTGAATCTTAGGCCGTACTCTTTAACTGTTCCTGTCCATGGAATTATTGTTGAAGAACCTAAAACTCCTCCATAGAAGAAGAAATGAGTGAGAAACTAAGTTTTTTATAAGGTATAGCTTCAGGAAGATGACTGCAAAAAATGGATCACTGAACACAAGCACCAAAACTACACCCGAGATTTTAGTGTCAAATTTTATGATAAGCATATTCTTAATCAATGTGCTAAGACTAGAAACATGAAATAGCTGTTAACAGTTCAAGGTCTTTATGAAATTTTTGAATGAAATTACATGTATAATTGGTTAGGAAAACACAACATGCCACATTTATAACAGTTTTATGTCCTCATTATTCCCAGCTTGCAAATAAAACTTCCCATAGCCTGCAAAAGATGCCTTCTATAAAACGTTTCCCTTCTGATTTAAAACTACCCTTCATCTAAAATATCAGTTATTTGCTGCAAGTTTTAATTTACCATCTAGACCAGGGATGGTGAATCTATGAAGCATGCCACTAGATGACACGTGAATACGACTTTGTGGCATGTGAGACAACACACTAACAAGTTTGAACATGCAATAAATAGGTCAAAATCTACCAACATAGCATATTTGACATTACGTTTTAATAAAGAAGCATGTCACAATTAATTCTAAGGCCATATTTTTTTTACAAATTTTATTAGCTTAAAGCAAAATTATATCTTATTCTTAAAATTGACCTGTTTTTTGAAATCTAATTTTCAGTGATGTTTGCAAAATAAAATCAAAAAACAATCAGTCAAATTAATTTATATGTAATGCAATCTAATATCTAAATGAAGTCAAATGAGGAGGTTGCATAATGATTTTAAAGGAAAATAACTGGTGGCACACTAGATGGTGAAAAGTAATGAAACCAAACCCCATGGCTCTACAGCCATTGAAGGGCCTTGGCCTACCAAGCGACTGCTGCTCAGCCCAAAGGCCTGCAGATTGCGAGATGTTGTGTGGTCAGCACGACGAATCCTCTCGGCCGTTATTCTTGGCTTTCTAGACCGGGGCCGCTATCTCACCATCAGATAGCTCCTCAATTCTAATCACGTAGGCTGAGTAGACCTCGAACCAGCCCTCAGATCCAGGTAAAAATCCCTGACCTGGCTGGGAATCGAACCCGGGGCCTACAGGTAAGAGGGAGGCACGCTACCCCTACACCACGGGGCTGGCAAAAAGTAATGAATAAGATCTTAATTGACACACTAGTTGGAAAAGGTTTGCCATCCCTAGTCTAGACACTGGGCTGAGAATAAAAATTGATTAAATACTGGCCGTACGGTAACCCCATTAGTTACAGGTCTTTTATTGCCACATTGAGTTAGATTTGGATGACTAAAGAACCATGAGCAGTTTGGTTTGCCCTACCCACTCCTGAGAATTTCAGTCGAGTTCTCATTGTACTCTATAATCGTGAGGCTATTCAGTCTGTCGAAACTAATGCAAGATAATATACACTAATTATAAAATGTGTGAAAAAACATTTAATAACAGATTTTAACTGAAAAAATAATATTAAATTTTCAGCTATAATGTTATTTTGTTTAGATAGGCTGAGAAGCCTCACAATTAGTTGAAAGTGAAAAGAAATGGCTTCCACTATGACAGATGTTCAACATCAGTTAATAAGTTTTAGTCAAAGTGTATAGTTCCAGGCTGATTTAAAAAAATAATACTCTGCAGGTGTTGTATGTACAGTATTAGTGACATTTTGAAATTTTACCTCCCTTTCCAAATAATCTAAGTTTTCAATAATCTGAGGTAACATCAGTCTCATCAAACTTAAATTATCCAAAAGATTATGAAGTTTCAGGGGTTTTGAGTTGATACTCATATTGTTACCTGTGATTGGAGTGTAGCCTCGCTTGCCACCAGTTGGTCCAATCCTTGCAGTGAACATTGTTTCCCCAGTGATCATAGCAGGGGGCCATGGCTTCACCCCACCTTCATCAGGCAAGTCAAAGAGTGAAGTGGTGCACACGTGGTCATTGCGACTGCTAAAGTCGATTCTAATGTCGTCTGAAAACAAGGAAAAATTTATTTAACCCTTTCTCTTATAAGACTTTTGCTGATAACTGGCCATCTAATGGAAATTTAATACTTGCTTTTAGTTATAATACTGAGGTAAGGTACAAATTTCATTTGAAATTTCTTTTTGTTAGTAGGAACAATCAGAACATCTATTTCCTTAGGGTCTGTTTCCCTCATTCAGTATTCCACAATCAGTCACCACTGATCTGCATTTTGGTCTATTTCCCAAGAACCGGGCGAGTAGGCCATACGGTTAGGGGCGCACAGCTGTGAGCTCGCACCTGGGAGATAGTGGGTTCGAACCCCACTGTCGGCAGCTCTGAAGATGGTTTTCCATGGTTTCCCATTTTCACACCTTTAGTAAGGCCACAGCCGCTTCCTACCTATTCCTAAACCTTTTCTATCCCATCGTTGCTATAAGAGCTATCTATGTCAGTGCGACGTAAAAAAAAAAATGTTTCCCAACATGCAGATTACCTATCAATTGTTCATCTAGTCTTTTCTTAAATGATTTCAAGGAAACTGGAAATCTATCGAACATCTCATTTGGTAAATTATTCCGATCCCTAATTGTTCTTCCTATAAACAAATATTTGTCCTTTTGAATTTCAACTTTATTTATATTATTACAAATAAAACACCGTCTATTTTATTACTCTAATTTATTTCAGGAAGACTCATTAAATGCATACACATATACACACACAATTATATTCAACTGACTAATTGTTGTCTGTTTACAAGTCTCCGTTCTTTTCACACAGGTGGGTGGTCTAGCTCATTGGTGTCAACTAGGAGATGGTAATCCTGATTGACAGGCTTTTCACTTACGCTCACAAGTCCAGTCACCCCACACAACAGTTGCATGCAGACTGTTAGGTTTGACTTGATTCGACTTCAGAGACAGTCCAGTAATTCACACAGTCAAACACAGTGAAACACTAAACAGCAACAGTTCAACAGCGTTAGACAGCAGGACAGTACTCCTTACAATAATGACCATTAACACTGTTCCAATTACACTCACGATAGCTGCTCCAATCTCTGACGACACGATGATCCTCAGTCCATGGGGGCACACATACAGTAGTCTAAGACAGTACACACAGTATTCCATTCCGTACCCAATGATACGCTGACTCCTGTGGGACACTGATGGCAGCCAACAGCCATCCCAGTCCAGCTACTCACTTGACACAACAACTCCTCATTCAGACTCTGGTAGGACACTAGTGACAGCCCCTTCAACCTAGCCACTGAACCCCAATACACCAAATCCAACTCCTACTCCAACACTGACTAACTGTTTGCAGCTAGTCTCCTTTTTATAACTCGGGTGATGTGCACTGTAATATTTGCGATGTGGCTAGAGATGGAACATTCTCGCTGCACCTTTCTTCAACTCCAGTAGTATTTTGCACTCTCTTCTGTGTTTGGCGTATTCTCATAAATCCTTCTCCGTGCCCAGCGTCCTCACCTTGTGTAATGAAAACAGAGTTTATTTTCTTTTAAAGTAGCACTCTTTATCAAACCATCATTGGGATTTCCTATCTGACTGGAATGATCGCTTCTCTTAACCAATCTGTAATCATTTTTGTTGCTTCATTTTATTTGTCCTTCATGTATATGTCGATCGATGTTTAGGATTGTTTTATTTTTCTGGAGTTTTGCTAGAAATTTTTCTTCCTCTGCCTGAGCACTTTGAGCTGAATGTTGGTTGGGTGATCACAATATCAGTTGTCACCAGAATATGTTTTCTGATCAGTGCTGCACCTGATGTCCGGAGGCCTTCCTGCTTCTGTGCAGTGATCACAATTCCTTTACAGAGAACTAGATCATTCTTACCAAAGCCGTTGTATGCAAAGTACGTCTCATTCTCTCTCCTTTTCACTGCCAGCATTTGTCTTCTGACTCGGTTGATCTGTTCGACAGTTTATATCTCCAACTATAATAATATTTGCATTCATGCTAGTTTTCTCAATTGCCTTGGATAGATTTTTTGTTATATCATGTACCAGAATATTTGGTTTGGTGTACAGAGAGATTAGTGTCACCAGAGATGTCTGCACTATAACCAAGTTTTCCTCTTTAGATGTGCCCTTGAGTTTACTCACCGTGTCTCTTAAAAAGCATAAAACACCTTCTTCGAGTCTGCCTGCTATAGGCTTTGCATATGCGTGGATGCTGTAAAATTCCCGGAGAACAATATCTTTTAGTAAAAATGTTTCTGTAGCGACCAGTACATTTGTTTCTTCTATCGCCTCATGTGGCCATGGCCCCAACATGAAACTATGGAACGGGACCCAGATTCTGAAGCATTCCCTTTGATTTTGTAAAGTTTTTATACTTTATTTTGTTAGGGAGAGGAAGAAGCTTTTCACCCTCCCAATTTTTAATTAACCAGGTGAACTGGCTGTGTGTTTATAGCCGCGCAGCTGTGAGCTTGCATCTGGGAGATAGTGGGTTCGAACCCCACTGTCAGCAGCCCTGAAGATGGTTTTCTGTGGTTTCCCATTTTCACACCAGGTAAATGCTGGGGCTGTACCTTATTTAGGACCACAGCCACTTCCTTCCCACTCCTAGGCCTTTCCTATCCCATCGTCGCCATAAGATCTATCTGTGTCAGTGTGACGTAAAGCAAACTGTAAATAAAAATATATTTTTATTGAACCCCTCTCCATGGCCTGGACCAATACCAATGACCCTTGCAGAAAGTAATTTCTCTGTAAAAATAATGCACATAACAGCACTCCAATAAATCAAAACTGCACTATAATTGTGTAAATATTTCCTTTACAATGGACAATGATGAGTCCATAAATGAGGCAGTTCGTGTTTAGGAAAGGTAACTCCACTGAAGCTCAACTTGTAGAAATCCAGTATCTTGGATTCAGATGGTCAAATGGATTGTATCACGATTGACCTATCTAAGGCATTTGATAGGGTAGATCATGGGAGACTACTGGCAAAAATGAGTGCAATTGAACTAAACAAAAGAGTGATTGAATGGGTGGCTGTACTTCTAGAAAATAGACTTAGGGTAGGTGAAGCTTTATCTGACCCTGTAATAATTAAGAGGGGAATTCCTCAAGGCAGTATTATTGGACCTTTATGTTTTCTTATATATGTAAATGGTTGCAGAAAGTAGATAGAAGAATCATCCGGACAATCATCAATAAGAAACACCAAATTGATGGCCAGTGGAGATTATTAAGTAATGAAGTGGTACTGTATATCGTGAAAGCAAATCAATAATAGATACAATGCAGAAAAGCAGAATTGCCTTTTTCTTTGTCATGTATTCAGACTGCCAGAAACTCGAATAGTGAAGCAGTTATTTAGTTACTTCTGGAAATATAAAACAAAGAACACTTGGTTCACAGAGATCATGAATGATTTAGAACTAAATTTATCAATGCTCCAAACTGAAGGCAGAGATGAGAAGAGAATTCTAAGGAACAAACACTTATGATTCAAACTCATAACATTTGAACGAAGGATGTACACCATTACTGACAACCAAAGGACAGCTAGGTCCGACAGGATGAAGAAGTTTTGGGAGCAGCAGAAGAAGCTGAAAAACTGACTCTATTTTAATACTATTAAGACTTTAATGTATATGACTGATTAAAGTGCTCCAATGGGGGTATAAACTGTGTAAGAAAACATGATATGAGTAAAAAAAGTGGAATCACAGATAAGGCTTTTTACGGATGATGTTATTCTGTACAGAGTAATAAATATGTTACAACATTGTGAGCGACTGCAAAATGACCTTGATAATGTTGTGAGATGGACAGTAGGCAATGGTATAATGATAAACGGGGTTAAAAGTCAGGTTGTCAGTTTCAAAAATAGGAAAAGTCCTCTCAGTTTTAATTACTGTGTTGGTGGGGTGAAAGTTCCTTATGAGGATCATTGTAAGTACCTAGGTGTTAATATAAGGAAAGATCCTCATTGGGGTAATCACATAAATGTGATTGCAAATAAAGGGTACAGATCTCTGCACATGGTTATGAGCGTGTTTAGGAGTCATAGTAAGGATGTAAAGGAGCGGGCATACAAGTCTCAGGTAAGACCCCAAACAGAGTATGGTTCCAGTGTAGGATTATTTGATTCAAACTGGAAAAAATCCAAAGAAAAGCAATGGACTTGTTCTGGGTGATTTTCAACAAAAGAGCAGCATTACAAAAATGTTGCAAGTTTTGGCTGGGAGGACTTGGGAGAAAGGAAACGAGTTGCTCGACTAAGTGGTATGTTACATGCAATCATTCTCATTGTTGGTCTGTATTGAATTTGACGTTAAGTCCAATATCATGTATATTTATTAAAAACCACCTATTTAATACCTTTATCTCGTACATCTTAATCATTAATCAGGATCCTGATTTTGTTCAAAATGTTACATAGATACTACATTTTACAGAGTTAAAAATAAAAGGGTCCATGTTACTTGTTCTTAATTAATAGTTTGAAGATTTGTATAATAAAAACATCTAAGAATCCAGCTTGGCTGAGATAGTTAATTATTGTTAAAGAGATTGTATGATTAAAAATTAAAATTTATTGACAGTCTTGTCCATTTTTCCAGCTTGGTCTGAATGTTTATGGCTAAAACTCTGTTCCTATGTTGAATTTTAAAAAAAATACTAGAGAGGATTTGCATTTGTTTACGACACTGAATAAAATCTAGTTAAAAATGTTTCAAACTGTTTGTGGTCATAATAAACTTCTACCTTCTCGAAACTTTTGCAATCTTATGTACAAAGCATTGATGTTATACTGTCTCTTGTGGCCGCCCTGTGAATGAGTGTTTTTTTCTTGAAATATATGGTTGTTTAACAATCTAGAAAACGATATGTTGACATAATAATATGTGGACATATTATTATTATTATTATTATTATTATTATTATTATTATTATTAAAGCACATATTATTTGAATCTGGCATTCTTCTTAAATTCCATTATAAAAGAGAAGAATGGATTTTCAACAGATTTCAACAGATTAATTTCAATTAAAGGAAACAACCAGTTTTGCTCTGTTGAAAATCATTCTTCTCTTTTATAATGGAATTTACGAAGAACGCCGGATTCGAATAATATGTGCTTTAATAATAATAATAATGTGTCAACATATCGTTTTTTAGATTGTTAAACAACCATATATTTCAAGACAAACACTCATTCACAGGGCGGCCACAAGAGACAGTATAACATCAATGCTTTGTACATAAGATTGCAAAAGTTTTGATAAGGTAGAAGTTTATTATGACCACAAACAGTTTGAAACATTTTAAACTAGATTTCATTCAGTGTCTGCCGGCCTTGTGGTGTAGGGGTAGCGTGCCTGCCTCTTACCCGGAGGCCCCGGGTTCGATTCCCAGCCAGGACAGGGATTTTTACCTGGACCTGAGGGCTGGTTCGAGGTGCACTCAACCTATGTGATTAGAATTGAGGAGCTATTGATGGTGAGATAGTGGCCCCGGTCTAGAAAGCCAAGAATAACGGCTTAGAGGATTCGTCGTGCTGACCACACAATACCTCATAATCTGCAGGCCTTCGGGCTGAGCAGCGGTTGCTTGGTAGGCCAAGGCCCTTCAAGGGCTGTAGTGCCATAGGGTTTTGTTTTTTTGTTTTTTCATTCAGTGTCCTAAACAAATGCAAATGCTCTTTAGTATTAAAAAATAAATCAACACAGGAACAGAGTTTTAGCCATAGACAGTCAATAAATTTTAATTTTTAATCATACGATCTCTTCAACAATAATTAACCATCTCAGCCAAGCTGAATTCTTAGATGTTTTTATTATACAAATCCTCAAACTATTAATTAAGAACATGTAATATGGACCCTTTTTTCTAACTCTGTAAAATGAAGTATCTATGCAACATTTTATACAAAATCAGGATCCTGATTAATGATTAAGGCATACAAGATAAAGGCTGATAATGCCCAGCTAGTGGGCGAAACATGTCCCAATAATGATATTATGACAAGATATAAATCTTAATTTTAAGAACATTACATTGTATTGAATAGGTGGTTTTTAATAAATATACATGATACTGGACTTAAGTGGTATGTTCCAAGCTGTCAGTGGAGAGACGGCGTGTAATGACATTAGTAGAGGAATAAGTTTGAGTGGTGTCTTTAAAAGTAGGCAAGATCACAATATTAATTCAAGAGGATGAATTGGGGCAAATATTCATTTATACAAAGGGACGTTAGTGATTGGAATAACTTACCAGGGGGGATGTTGAATAAATTTACAATTTCTTTAAAATCATTTAAGAAAGGGCTAGGCAAACAACAGATAGGGAATCTGCCACCTGGGCAACTGCCCCAACTGCAGATCAGTACCTAGTGGTTGAGAAAATAGTTTTTTATTGAATTTTATTATCATATGAAATTAAATTTTAAAATTAAAATTAACCTTGATTACAGCATTTTCCAAATATGACTTGGATCTAACATTTTATCCATTAAGCAATTATTAATTATTAATTATTTATTAATTATTAATTTATTAATTATTAATCATTAATTAATCTTAAAAATGTAAGAATTCTACAATAAAAATAAGTTAGGCATAGGCATTTTTGTTTTCTTATTTTAAACATACTTTAAACCAGAAAAATTTCCAAATAAAGAACTATTCTAACAACAAAAATTTGTTATAGAAAATTAGTAATACAAGGTGGTGGTTGTAGTGATTATTGTTTTAAAAGGAAGTCCAACTGGGCAACTATCCTCTAAAACTTTAACACAGCTAGAATTAGAAGTAACAGTTGTAGTTGAATAACTGAAGGTTGAAGGCCTACAAAAATGACTCACAAAATTGAACTGAAGTGACTGAGTTGTGTTGAATATGACACTAAAGTCAACTTTACACCTTCCTGTTGTTATTTTTTTTCTGGCTGAAGTCGTCAATAACATCAGAAATGTCAACATTTTTTTTACCATTTTGTTTTCTATAGCTAAAATTGCCAAATATTTTAGATGGTTTTTGTCAGTTTTGCTTCTGTGCCAGGTTTCAAGGGAGTTGGCCAGTCTGCCAAAGGACCTCTCAGCAGTAGATACTGTTACTGAAATTATGTAAAAAAAAAAAAAAAAAAAAAAAAAAAAAAAGCTTGATTCTGTTGCAAAAGTTAACAAGAGTAACTTCAAATCTTTCTCATAGATGGAGTTAATGATTGGAATGTGCAGCATTTCTTCATTTAAGGCATCTGTATCTCTTAAATCTTAAGGCCACTTGGGAATTGATATTTGGTTTTCAGTTTGAGTTGATAACTTGTCCATGAAAGTCAAAATTGATAGAAAAGATCACATATCAATTCAAAACCGGCAAATATGGTCTCAAATCTGCTATGGCAAAATCCAAAACAAGAAAAATTACAGAAGACTTGAAACAATTTGTTGCTTCTTGTTGAAGTTCGTCTTCAAGCGTGTTTTCATCTGCATTTGGTAGCCTACTATGTTACATCCTAGTAACAAAGTGGGAAAAGATGCCAACTGCTTCTGCAACTACTTTTGATTCCTGCAAAATTATTTTCTATGAATCTTATAAGTTGTGCATCTCGTTAAGTAATGAGTTGGCTCTCAACACTGAAGGAAATCCCCTTACCCTAATTGATGACATTCTTCTGGTCAATAGCAGACTGAACATTGTGCCAAAATGATGATATTAAGAGATATTTGGAAGACAGAAAGTACTTCTGAAGTCCCAAAAACAGTGTTTTGTGCTAATGAAGTCAAAGTAGTAACAGTGTCCTCCAGGAGGAGGACAACAGTAGAACTTTGAGAATCAAAGGTAGTGCTTTATTATTGGGTGCACAGCTTGTAACCTTTCACTCCAACGGATCTCAGAAAGGCTTTGCAGAGATAATGGGACATGTAGTTTCAGCAATTCCCAGCAACCAGGGCTGCTAGAAGACAAGGAGTACAAAGTTTCAATGTTTCCAAAAAATGTCAGTACATCATGATTCACTTTAGCAGCATTGAGTCAACTCTGTTCAAGAGTGAGCTCCACAGGGGGCAAAATAACAAATTCGTTTTTTCAAGTATTCCTGATTGAACTCCACTAATGTGCATCCGCATGTATGAGCCCTTGTTGTAAACTTGTGCATAACAATCTGCAAGTGGCACTTGAAGAGTTTCCAAGCTGGAAAGTATTTCATCAGTTCTTGCCTTGCCTGTTTTCCTACTAAAGTTCTTAAATTCAATAAATCTCTCAAAAATTTCAAAGATATCTTTTTCTTTATTTTGAAAACATAATGAAGAAAAAGAACATTCTATTCATGGTGGGAGATGTCAGGTGTCACATCAACAATTATCCATAAGAAATTTGCATCTTCTGTTTGATTTAAATTGTTCAAAAGTTTCTGACCACATTGGGAAACACATTCATTTTGAAGTTAGCATGATAAATAGTGAGCCTGGTCTCGTTTTCTTCTACTTTAACCCAATGTTCAAGAGTCAAATAATCGTAATTGCCACTTTTTTCATTATAAAAACTACAAAAAAACAAACCGTAATCAATATTCCTAGCTGGGCTTTGGGCCCCTAAATTGTACCTTTTTGTTTTCTTATATATACAAACGATATGAGTAAAGAATTGGAATCAGAGATAAGGCTTTTTACAGATGATGTTATTCTGTATAGAGTAATAAATAAGTTACAAGATTGTGAGCAACTGCAAAATGACCTTGATAATGTTGTGAGATGGACAGTAGGCAATGGTATGGTAATAAACGGGGTTAAAAGTCAGGTTGTCAGTTTCAAAAATAGGAAAAGTCCTCTCAGTTTTAATTACTGTGTTGGTGGGGTGAAAGTTCCTTATGAGGATCATTGTAAGTACCTAGGTGTTAATATAAGGAAAGATCCTCATTGGGGTAATCACATAAATGAGATTGTAATTAAAGGGTACAGATCTCTGCACAAGGTTATGAGGGTGTTTAGGGGTTGTAGTAAGGATGTAAAGCAGAGGGAATATAAGTCTCTGGTAAGACTCCAAATAGAGTATGCTTCCAGTGTAGGTGACCCTCGATTCAAGAACTGGGGAAAAAACCCAAAGAAATGCAGTTTGATTTGTTCTGGGTTATTTCCGACAAAACAGTAGCGTTACAAAAATATTGCAAAGTTTGGGCTGGGAAGACTTGGAAAAAAGGAGATGAACTGCTCCACTAAGTGGTATGTCTCATAATCACAATAATGTTTTTCCACCCAATTGATATTCTTTGCCTTTGGCAATCTCCACACAATCCACACACAACCCCCTCCCCCCAACACTACCTTCCTCCCTCAATTAGTCTATAAGTTTTTAGTTTTCCATGGGATACTTTTTTAAGATTGACTATAGAACACACATGTGCTTGCTTTTAATGTATTATCACCTAAGCTTTTGTTCGTACAGCTGATGATGACTGAAAAGCAGTTGAAACATGTACTGTATTTGTTCATTTTCTTATAGATTTGCCAAAGGCAAAGAATAAAAAGTATCGATTGGGTGGAAAAACATTATTGTGATTATTAGATTGACTTATTGATACGGATATAAAGTGAATACCGGTAGTTTACAATAAGTGGTATGTTCCAAGTTGTCAGTGGAGAGATGATGTGGAATGACATTGGTAGACAAATATGTTTAAGTGGTGTCTTTAAAAGTAGGAAAGAACACAATATGAAGATAAAGTTGGAATTCAAGAGGACAAATTGGGGCAAATATTCATTTATAGGAAGGGGAGTTAGGGATTGGAATAACTTACCAAGGGAGATGTTCAATAAATTTACAATTTCTCTGCAATCATCTATGAAAAGGCTAGGAAAACAACAGACAGGGATCTATCACCTGGATGACTGCCCTAAATGCAGATCAGTGGTGCTTGCTTGCTTGCTTGCTTGCTTGCTTGATTGATTGATTGATTGATTGATTGATTGATTGATTGATTTCATTCAAATTTGACTCCTTCATTCTTTCTTTTTGCTGAACGAAAGTTAAATCGGGCGCTTTAAGCAGACAAAATGCAGCGGCTGCAGTGCTGCATGGTGGTGGAGAATATGTGGTTCAGCAAGAATCGTCACACTAGTCATGTCTGTTTGTCCTAGTTTGCATTGCAGATTATTGGAAGACCAACTACAATATCTCAGATCGTAATATCAAAACCGAAATGGTGGATGTCATAGGGGATCAGCTGCCAATTCTTAAAGGCTAGGGTGTCATTTAAATAACTTCATTTCGATGCTTAGATTACTTTCCTCCGGGAACTCCAAGATTAATATTAAACTGAACTGAAATGATGCACAATAAACAAGAAGTAGGTTACTATGCATTAGTTAGGTTAAATCATTACCTTAGCATCTTTCAAAATATGGATTTCACAACACTGGCAAAGCAAAACATGTAAGTAAAGAAATAAATACTTATCACATGCAATTTATACATTTTCTTTAGCA
The DNA here is from genome assembly GCF_040414725.1 of Anabrus simplex. Taxonomy (NCBI): domain Eukaryota; kingdom Metazoa; phylum Arthropoda; class Insecta; order Orthoptera; family Tettigoniidae; genus Anabrus; species Anabrus simplex. Next base: position 235,243,914 of record NC_090271.1, read on the forward strand.
AACAGCTTTGCCTAAATGAGTAGTTACAAAAATATTACACAGTATTACAATGGCAAACATCTTTCCATCACCAATAGGATTTATATTCCAGAGAATTTTTTATAGGATCCCTTGATTCTTGATAGTGATATGGATGTAGTAAGACTTAGAAAAATACAATTTTCTCATTAAATAATATTCAAATTATCTGTTGCAGCTTATGTATCCTACAGTATTTTCCAGAGCTTCTAATATGGGCTGCCACAATTTGATACACATATCCAGAGCCCTCTCAGTCAATATGAAAATCTTATATCCTGATTCTATCTTATCATGTATATCCTTGATAGAACAGGTTTGTTAGAATGTTAATAAAATCTTGCTCTAAATTTGACAGCTATCAACAGGCAGAAAGTGGCTCTAGCTATGATCATTAATCAGATGGCATTAGAGATGTTACATAACGAGAGTACCATACTGTTATCTATGAATTTAATATCTAAATAGTGGATTAATGGAGATGTGTCTATATCTGGCATTAATGTACTTTAAATTCATAGCAATTCTGTCTTAATTTTTGTAACTGCTCATTTAGACAGAGTTGTCTGTTAGACAACATTTATGTATTGCATGCGGTATTTATTTAAATGTTTTGTTAAGTCGGTATAGTGTTATTAATATTTTAAACGATGCAAAGTTATTGACTTAACCTAACTAATGTATTCATCAGTGGAGTTCCTGGAGGAAAGTAATCTAATATGCTAAAGGTTTCACATCGAAATGAAGTAATTTATATGTTGCTCTAACCTTGAATGGTCGGCAGCTGATGTCCCTATGACATCCACCATTTTGCTTTTGATATTACGGTCTAATATATTATAGTTGGTCGCAGCTAGCCTTGTGATCATGATCGTTACAGCGTCAAGTCTATATGGTCTGACAACCCCGGATTCAATTCTAAACCTCTCTACAGGGTTCATATAGAGTGAAGGCATATGCTGCTGTTGATGGTGATTTGTCCGTTGGACGGTGACGTTAAGCCTTCAGCAGACCCTTTAGTGCTATTCAGCAGGAGTACTGGGTTTCACCCTCTCTCTTTCTTCCACCATATATCACGTCATACATTTTACCGCATTAACTCCTCTGATGAGTTTAATGGGAGAAAGGGCATCCGGTCGTAAAAGATTCAATTCACTTCATACCTGACCCCATAGAGTAATGGGAGAAAGGTTGGATATACATATTGTAGTCAGTCTTTATTATTGCCATTATTATTGATTATCGACGGTTTACATCCATCAATAAACAATGAACTTTCTCTCAGATATTTTCAAACAATCGTAAAATAATTAATCCTGATTTCACAAATAGGAATAGCTTGTATGAAGAGTTCTTCCATAGAAATTTTTGATAATACTAAAATCAGGAACTATAGGACTATTGGGTGATTTAAGAAATAAATAAATTCTATATCAAAACTTAATAAAACCCTGGAGTTCAATCTCAGGCTCAAATCCCTACACTAGTGATTGATAAGTGACGAGCAACAAATGGAATGATCAGAGAAATCAATGCAGCTTAGAACTAGCAGACTTATAGTAAGAGTAAATGGTACCGTAGCAATTAATTAGGTACAATTATTGTGTGAAGAGATTTGTATATAAAGATAAATACATGCAGTCTAAGAAAGATGTAAATTTGTAATTTTTCTGTATTAGAAACCTAATTGTTTTGTTTAATATTTCCACGAGCATTTGCTGGAGTGATACAAAACTACTAAAATTCTGCCAATTTTATTGCGACTAGATATCTCTGAAGTTATTGGCTGAGAGTTGCCACTCTTAGTAATTGTATACATATGATCTTGTTGGACTGTTTACCTGTGGTCTTGTCAGGAATATCATGAGAGTTGGCTTCTTTACGGCTGTTGAGTGGCCCAATGGCTGCGATGACATTCACCTCACCATCACTAGGTATTCCTCGATCGTTGATAGGCTCATTGGTTTGCAGCGGGCGCCGATACACAATGGTTGTCACTCCATTCTTCCGCTCACCTGACACCAGAGTGACATCGTTCCTCCCTCCTATCCTCTCGTCTGGACATGCACCTCCTTTACCGTCGCACTGCAGGACATGATATTGCCATTATTCTGGGTAGAAAGACAAGCTTTAATGGTACAAAGATAGAGATAGTCATACCTGAGATGTTGCCGACAAGTAATAGTCCTCAGCTCTGAAAGTACCCCTTTCACTGTCATAGAACGCTACCACCACATCTCCACCCACCATTCTCGACCTGTGGAACAGCCATACTTCAGATAGTCTTTCAAACCTCACATCAATGTATTTATTAGCTCTAAAATAACAATGATATTGTAATTTGCTATCAACGAACATACATACATACAAACATACAAACATACATATAAGGAAAATTTCCTCACTTTATATCAGCAAAAAATGAGCACATGGCTTGAGACAACTTATGAACCCACTGTTACGTAGTTACAACTACATTTGCCTGTGTAATGCAATGTACACCCAGTAATAATAGTGATGATAGGAATAGTGAAACATGAAAGTATTCCCTCAGGACTCACAAGTAGAGCACATGGAATGATGATAATGGGGTACTAGCTGAATCTGGATTTTACGAAACAGACTTGTAGTTTTCTTGACTGTTGATATCATGATCAGCAGCTTGTAACAAATTCAAGCGACTATCACTCCTCAATCTTACTTGACACATACTTCCTCCCATAATAAATTGTGTTATTGGGTTTACATCCTACTAAACAGAGACACCGAGGTGTCGGAATTTTGTCCCACATGAGTTCCTTCATGTGCCACTAAATCTATCGAAGCGAGGACGACACCTTCAAATACCATCGGTCTCAGCCGTGCTCGAACGTGCCAACTCGGCCCAGCCTCCATTTTCCCATTCTTACCATCTGATACTGAGGTATTAGATGGTTATTTCTTCCTTATTTGCTGATGACCACATTCTCCCATGGTCAAAACTGTTCCATGTTCTTTTATGGTTGATAATAATCCCATTGTTTTGGCCCTTAAAATAGAAATAGCTGCCATCACCATCAGCCCTCTTTGAATGAATCTTGTGCAGCTTCACTTGTGTTCTTCCAGATCATATGATTTAAGGACAAATCCGATATTCATAGCCGGCCACATTTTGCCATTGTTGGATCTTCTACAAATTCACATCACTAGCTCATGTTAGATGAGTAGCCCTGGACTATTGTAATGCCCAATAACTTCCTTTGTCCATCAGCGCAACGCAACTGCAACATATACGTAAAAATATAATCTCTTAGTTAGAAGTTCGTTGGACACCTCTGCAACTCTACCTGGACGCAATATTGTTGTGTGACCTTCCAAGATTCTATGATGCAACTGTAAGCAACAGTTTCAAGGCAACCTTCATGTGTCCATGTTAATACACATTTGAAATACAACTCACGTTAGTGGCATCATGAGTCTTTCTTCAACAGATCACGATTTCCCTGTAGACAGTGTCCTTTTGTTTGTAGATAAGATGGAAGGTTTTTTTTTTACTGATGTTTTAACATCGCACTAACACATAGAAGGTTTTTGGCGATACTTGGATGGCAAAGGGCTAGGACTGGGAAGCTAATGACCATGGCCTTAATTAAGGTACAGCCTCAACATTTTCCTGGTGTGAAAATTGGAAACTATGGATAACCATCTTCAGGACTGCCGACAGTGGGATTCGAACCCACCATCTTCTGAAGGCAAGCTCACAGCTGCCAACCCTAACTGCACGGCAAATTAGCTCAGTCAAAGTTCTTTTGTCACCTCAACGAGAAGTTTTCTGGACGCACTAAAGAAATATTTACATTTGCCTTTGTCTTTTTCCAGTTCTCTAGCAGCTACAAATACTCCTTTGTTTACATTTCAGCTTATGAAAGGACGAATCTAATATTTTTAATTTGTTTGTCTCCTTTCCAAGTACCAGTTCAAACTGCATCACTCGACCTGGCAAATCATACTGAATGTTTATTGGTTGCACTGGTTGTCAAAGGAGTACTTGCAATTTGTTTGCAATTGTTACGGTGAACCTGAGTTACAGCATCGCTCTGTTGGATGAAGAGTTATGGTTAGGATGTTTGCCACGAGAACTGGGTGCTTTACAGAAGACAGGTGCAGCAATGTAATTCATATCCAGTATTCTTTACTGTATGCAACTTAATGAATTAGTTACATAAAAGTAAACAATGTTTTTTGATTTACATTATAAATATTTAACGCATCTGCACATACAGAGGCACAATTCACTGATAGACACTTGCTGGCTTCCTGTTTTCCACACACAGAAATCAAATGACTGCCTGTGTCTTGTCCCTTGACTATACACTAGGACCTATGCAATTTTGCTGCTGTCACTACGACTAATTACCGTTCTATTGGCCAGTAAAGCTGTTGAACTATATATTAACAGGTAAATAGTAGTCACAGGCTAAATACCTTTGTTTGGAAGTATAAGGCATGATCAAAAAGTTTCTGTTTGGGGGTGTTGCTGCAGCAGACATGCGATGTAGCACGACTCCAATGCGGGTACATACTGTAAGCGCGGACATGTAGGCATAGGGATGAGTCGTGCTGAGATGCATGCGTTAAATGCAGCCACGTGAACTATGGTGACTTTATTACCAAATGCGTCCAAACAGGACCAACGTGCTGTTATTCTGTTCTTGGCTGGCAAAGGACAAACACCAGTGAACCTCCATCGGAGAATGAAGACTCTGTATGGGGCAGCATGTCTATCGAAAACCACTGTTGTGGAATGGTGCCCCAAGATCTGTGTGGGTTGCATTTCAACACAAGACGGCGGTCAATCTGGGAGGCCAGCCTTATCCGTTACTGACGTCAAGTGGGTGGTGGATGAGGCGATTAGGGTGGACCGGTGCATAACAATTCCTGCGCTACCAATGGATCTCGACATCTGCTTTGGTCCCCTCAAAAAGGCTTTGAAGGGTCAACGCTTCCTGTCGGACGAGGAGGTGCAGCAGGCGGTTACAGACTTCTTCATAGAACAGGACACGTTGTTTTACCACACGGGGATCTTCAACCTGGTGCATCGGTGGGATGAGTGCCTCAATCCTCGCAGTGATTTTGCCTGATTGGCATCCCGATTCAGGAGTGTACGGCAGTTGAACAGAAACTTTTTGATCGCCCCTGATAATAAAATAAGGAAACAATTTTTGGCTTGCCAATATTGTGTTAAACACAGCAAACATGCAATAAAGGTACTCACGTGAATGTCTCTCCAGACTGCGTCTTTAAGAAGAATGTGAACAATGAGATAGCATATCCCGAAGTCAATAACAGTAGTGGTGTCAAATTTATTTACTTTATTCCTAAAATTTTTAGGGTGTTACATATTTTCCCAACTGATAATCAGAGTTGACTGTGCCTGATGATATGTCTTAGCTATTGCTGTAATGAAACACTAATATTTCTCTCAGCCACAGCTTACTTCTTTCAAGTGAATATCCTATGAGAATGTCATTAACAGAAAATTGGAAACTTTGAATCTATAGTATTTTAAAATCCAAATCAGTACATAATTTGGATCGTAAAATTCATTGTTGAAAGGAAGGATTTCAATTAGGCTACCTACTTGAAGTAGGTACCAGTACCTTCTCACTATCAACATCGTTAGCTGGCGTCCACAATGAAAACAGAAAATATTTCCATTATTTTGGTCCTTAAGACAATCATCACAAACAAGATACAGAACACAATCAGTGCTGGAACATGAGCCACACTATATGTATACATTAATTTCTGTCCAAAAATTAACTTGCACATAAAGTAGCATATTTCATTAGTTTTTGTAGTTAATCAACTGAATAGGAAACTGGAATTCAGCTTGCAATATCAACATTCGTGAAGATGTCCAGCGCAAAGTTTTCAGGTTGCTTATAGTTTCACTGATTTTGGAATAGACTACTGGACAGATTGCACATATAAGTTTGTTATGGGAACATTGTACAAATTATATTTCGTCCTTAGCTTTAAAATTTGTGAGGTTAACATGTTAATTACGGTTTTGGACTACATTTTCTATATCGTATTGTCAGCATGCAGTGTGTGTACATTGCCCAATTGCCACAACTTTTTAAATGTCTATTCTAATTGCCAATGGTCTGTACAGACACTGCGGTGTCCGAATGAAGTTTTTTTTGCTAGTGGCTCTAAGTCTCACTGACACAGATAGGTCTTAAGGTGACAATGGGATAGGAAAGGCCTAGGAGTTGGAAGGAAGCGGCTGTGGCCTTAGTTAACCCTCCAGTACTCGCGCGAAGTTTTGGCGCGCCAGTGCTCATGCCCGGTAAAATATTACCCCATTCTTTCAAGTATATTTACTGTAACTTAAAAAATGAAATTATGCTCTTTTCATGATGCACCTGACTAAGGGCCCTATAAATGAATAAACCACAATATAACTCCTATTGTTGCCATTAATATATACACCATTCAGAAAATAGATATCTTGCATAACTTCAAAGCAGAAAATCTCGTTCATAATAACACTCGAGTCCATGCAGTCTTAAAAACTAGAAATATGAAATTCAATCACACTTCATTACTATTTGAACACTGACGTTTACTCTCTTTTAGTCACTATCGGTTTTCTTGTTGAGGCATTCTTCACACACGGTACTGAAATGGTCTTGGCACACATACTTTTCACACATCACCCACAAGAGTTTCAGCTTTTCCTGCCCGACTTCTAGGACATACAGCACATCGTCCGGATGATCCTGGTGTCTTTCTCGTCAAGGGTGGAGTCAGAGAGGTCTGGGAAATTTCTTCCTTACAATTTGAACTAATTTGCAAGGCTTTCACTCTGATACGGTGAGGCAAACTTGTTTGGTCCACTCTAATGGCCATCCTAGATTTCACCAGTTCCATTGCAATCGAGCTTTCATCAATAAAAAATTAAACAATGTCATTGGATCCGTAACGTCATGTGTTTTCAGCCTAGACCTAGGCAAGTACTATGAAACTTCATTGTGAGCACGAGTACGAATGTTTTTAGGAGACACTACGGTGCTCCATTTAGTCACACCATGACATCCATAAATGTAGTTTTGGCGGGGCCTGTTTGAAGCGTCATTTTCACTCCCTGATGCATTGGCACAGTCCTCTTCAGGTAAGTCACTGGCATCCTGTTCTGAGAGTGAATCATGCTCTGATGCTTCTATGTTTCTAATTTTACTTCTGCCAGTGCTCGCATGGGTCAATATGTTACCCCAGTGAACTTTGTGTCACTGCTGGAAATGTACTGACGCATGAAAATTTATGACAGATAGCTCAGGAGGCCCACACAGTGTCCTTGAAAGGTACACAACAGCCCAGTGTACAGTACATGACAGAAAAAAATTGGCGGCCGTTTTCCAAAGGTTGGGGTAATTTATTACCCCGCGCGAGTACTGGAGGGTTAAGGTACAGCCCCGGCATTTGCCTGGTGTGAAAATGGGAAACCATGGAAAACCATCTTCAGGGTTGCTGACAGTAGGATTCAAACTCACTATCTCCTAGATGCAAGCTCACAGCTGTGCACCCCTAACTGCACGGCCAACTCACCAGGTATATTATGAAGTTCTTAAACGTGACGAAAGCCAATGTCATGGAATGATTACATTATTCAAACACATTCCAGTGCCACTGACCACAGCCAGGATCGAACCTGAGTTATCTTAGGAAGAGAAGGACTAATGAATCAAGCTACACAAGTCACATGCTTGTTGCTCTCTGATTGATTGAAATTCCAGCAGGATTGTCCCCACCCCCCACCCAAATCTTTACGTTTTTGGCTATCGCTATGCTATTTCCTGATTACCAGAGATAACCTGATCTGTATGTTTATTTTTATTAATAATTGTGTTTCTTTCTGTGGTTCTCTCTTTAAAGAGGGAACTCAAGGTATGTATTTCTTATACTTATGCCCTATATGCTGTTCTGACCGAGGACACAAATGAAATGTACTGCTTCATAATTTGGAACTTGTTTGTCCTTATCACATCATGTAAAACTAAATTTGTACCATAAATCCTGACTAAACTAACCGTTCATATTAAGCAATTTATTTTGTGTACTTTTGTTCTAGTTGTTCCACATAATAAAGAACTATAGTAAATCAATCAGCTGTCTTAATTTTTCAGATCTTTCATTATAAATCATCCCTATCCCATTCAATATACATACATATCTCAGACTCAACAAACTTATTTATGTGTGGTGTTGTATTACTATGGAAAATCAAATGAATACTTACCTTCCATTAAAAAGAACATGTATTATTTCTATGGATTAATTATGAAGTGAAAGAAAGCTGAAACACTTGGCTGTGACATTAAAATATTCTTCTTGTAAACTTTTCCATAGTTCTTACCTGGTTTTTTTTCTTCATCTTTGTTTAAGAGTGCTATCTTCTACTACAATTTGTAGAGTGTTCTTCAAGTTTGTCTGGTGACAGAATATCTCATTTCATCTTGATAAGTGAGTGGTACAGTATTACTCTTCCTCTCAAGAGTTCTTCACATTCTCAGCTTGTTTGTTACAACTCATATTTCTCACTCCGATTTGGGTGTATGTATATACAAATGATAAAGATAATTCTTTAGAACAGACGATCGCAGAAGAAAACTTCAAGAATCCAGATACAATACTGACACTGCAGGATCAACAGATTTAGTCACGTACATAAGATCTATAGGATCAGCCAGCTGATCAGTTAGCCATACACTTCATTTTGAATTGTTACATGATGTCTAGTTATACTCAACCAAAGTTATGTGATATCTACAGGTGAAAGTCCCATATGCATTGACCAGGATTTTAACCTTATAAATTGCCATTGAGTCCCAATATTGTCAACAATATTACTTCTAGAAGTCACAGCAAAAAGAGCTTTGCCAGGTGTGTGTAGGCTATAGAGAAGTTCTTTCTTTTTTTCCCTAGTCCCACTAATAGTATAGAATTAGAGAAACTATCCTCTATCTCTAATTTCAATCATAGGCCCTGAAGCAACTCGGAGAGTAATTGCAATAACCCTTCAGAAGACTCTTATTATTACGTGGAACAATACATTGATAGTTATAGTGCAAAATATGGGAAGAATTAAGTGGAAGGTTCGATTTTGATAAATTGTATCGAATACGTAGAGACAATATGCGACACTTCCGGATTTAGCCTTGTTAAAATGGGAGACAAGTCGCAAGTGGCGCTCCAAAGTGGCTTGACCTGAAAGTTCAAATATCAATGGAAATGTATATACAGAAATGGATAAATAAATTACGTGTAGAAAGAAAGTGTTACTAAGATATTAACTTCAAAGTTGCTAAAGCAATTCTGGATAAATGAATGAAGAATTATTTAACAGGTTATTATTTAAAGACTGAAATTAGACATATAATCAAAATGTGAAATAGACTGCTGTGAAAGGGCTTGATCTTCCATTTATGCATTACCTTTTTAGCTTTAAAATTCCTGCCTGAACGTTCACAGCTAGATTTTTCTTTTTTCTCATTTAAAAGCATTGTATCATCAGATTAAAACACTTGTCAACAAAAATATTGGCATATTCCTTACACACATGATTCAATGAATTTACATTTAAGAGCTGGACAATTTTCCTTTTAACTTGAAGCCTACTAACAGAAAGAAAATCTATAAATTTAGCCTCAAAAACATTCTAACTTTCCCTATAAGCAATACTTGCCATAATGCCATTACATTAGGGTAAAGCAAATTTGCATCATCATATTGTTTCGACAAAATATGTACATTTCTTAAATCACCCATATTTTCTTCAGTGCTTGACAATGCATTAGGGCATTCCAAATGGGGTAACTTGGAACACAACCAGCCACGCTCATATGCATATGTATTTTCCTGAATGAAATCAAACCCACAGATCACACCTACAAGAACACATCGGTATTGAAGGTTAACTGCTGAACTATACAATAAAATATGCGTATTATATTTTAAGCCAGTTAAAATATGGGTCGAGCAGGTCAGAAGATTATGAAGTACTATAAAAATCTCTTTGTCACTGAAAGAATATATATGCAAACACAATATTACTTACATTTCTTGTCACGAGGGAAATGGAAGAAAGACCGCGCATTCTTCTCTACTTCATAGTTTCTGCAGTCAAACACAGCACATACCTTTCCCCTCATGTTGAGAGGAGATATCAAGGAATGACACACGCTACTATTTAATTATGTCAACTCACTGAAAACGCATAAATAACACCAAACACTTCACACACAAATACACGTGCTCTTGTGACAGAATCAGTAGTTCTAAGGTCAATCCGCTAGAGGGAGCTCTAATAGCTGTCCCTCGATATCTCGCTGAGTGTCGCGTATTGTCTCTACTGTATTTGATTGTATGCATTGAACAGTATATGGTCTCAAGTTTTGAACAGCTCATTCATTAGTAACATGGGTTCACAATGGGGAGTTTCTGTATTGCATTTTCATTCCCAGCATATTCTAGTCATAAGGAACAAATGAATGTATAAGGCTAATTTCTATGTATCGCTACATGTTATGCAATATATCTCTCCATTGATGGCGTTTTCATGTTGCACGTTAGGTCATTGTTTGTTCCGTTGTTCAGTGTGTTTTTGAGGGACATACAGGTGGTAAGAACGGTAGGTGTAGACCAAATGGAAATTCTAAGTTCCCATGGAGGGAATTAGATATTTTTCCACCAATAGAGCATATCAAAATCAGATCAAAAATTAGATATATGGCTTTCCAGGCGTTTGCTCTATTAACCAGCATTAATTCCATTGTGGAGTCTTATCTCCCGTATGCAGTTATCAGACTGTGCCTCATAAAAGGCTTCTGATAAGTTCACCTGCATACACCCCAGCATCAGTGGGTAGGGTCTGACACATCCCACTCTGAAGAGTCTAGTGTCAGACCTAAGACGAAATGCTGGTTAATAGAGCAAATGCCTGGAAAGCCATATATCTAGGTGTAGACCAAGGCATGAATATGAGAAACAGATTAGAGTAGATGTAGCACAGTATAGGGTGTTATGGACCGCTGCATCAAAAAGTCTATAGAATGATGACCAAAACAACAGGTAATATGAAATTCTCTTCACTTGGTTTTTATGATATAAAATGCCACACACAGTTCTATGCTACAGTGAGTTTCTCTCATTAGTTGGCCGGCAAACATGCCCAGCTTATCTGCCTCCCTTTGACTCATCAGTTCCCGTTACACAGCGCAGCGGCAGCACGAAAGTGCCCGCACATCACAGTTCAGGTCCATGCTTAGAAGGTGTATTACGTGTTGATCTATCACTCCAACTGTTCTCGAGTTGTGAAGTGTTATACTTCAGGGTATAATTCTCATAATGCCTCCACATGTATACACGGTAGAGGAAAGGGTATTAATGTACAGTAATTATGTAAAAAGAGAGTCTTGCAGGAAGTCGTTAGGCAATTTTTAAGACAATCTCCAGGTGTACGCCATCCGCATAGAGAGACCATGAGGAAACTCATAAACAAATTGAGAGGAACTGGTTCTTTACTCGATAAGAAGCAAAGTGTCAAAAATCATAATGGGGAAAAAGTAAATGAAATCGCTGAAGGATTAGAACATATGCTTACAAAATCCCCGAGACGACTTGGACAAGAAGCTGGAGTTTCGAATAGCTCAGCATGGTGGGCTACTAAAGTCTTAAAACTGAAACCATTCAATTCCAGCATCTCCTGTCATAAGGCACTAGCTTCATTTCTTAATTCTTAATTACTAATTTTCTTAATTCTTATTTTCTTAATTCTTAATTTTATTCTCATGTCACGCACAGATAAAGTGAGCCAAGTGCTGTCCCTGTTGGTATGCTGCGGAGCGGGGAGTGATGAGTCAATGGGAGGTGCTAAACTGGGCACTTCTACTGACCAATCGATGAGAGACACTCACTCTAGAATTAGGCCATCCTTTAAAACATATTCCATTTCTTATAAAATCACAGTATCACAAAATATGAAATTTTTATCATTGTAAAAGTGTTATACATATGTCTGCTACATGGTGCAAGAGAGTTCAGCAACAGAAAGGTTTTATTGAAGTTTACTGTTCAACGCTTGTTCTCTGCATACTTAGACTTACTGAGTGTGCCTGCTTCTTTATACGATATCAAATCCACAAACATGTAACTTTCCAGGGTTAATCAAACTCAAATCACTTAAACTTATATGCAAGGTGACATACCATTCACATTATTTTCAAAGAGAGTTGCTGTTGTGTGTACCTAGGTCTATGAAAGTGTCGCGAGAGTATACACACAAATATTGATTGCAGGTGTAATATTTACATATACTCAAAACCAAAGATCTTGTAATAATATTTACAGGCCAAAGGGAGTAAAATCACAAGCCTCATATTTTGGCAACACTTGCATATCACAACAAAGGCCGACTGGAATAAAAGTTAACTTAAAATTTATGACGAACAACAGGAGGCAGCTGTGTCATGTACCTGGAGTGAGAATTATCACATTCAGGATTTCCTTCCTTTACTGTTATGTTGGATCTCCACTCACACACCACACATAATACTATCCTCCACGACAATAACACGCAGTTACCTACAAATGACAGATGCCGCCCACTCTCACCGGAGAGTCTGCCTTACAAGGGCTACACTCGGCTAGAAATAGCCACACAAAATTATAATTATTATGTTGGATCTCCATTCTTCTGTTACCCATCTCAAATTGATTTAATGTTATGGTGTTATGGTTCATCCCGATTATTTACTTTCACCTGACACGTCTGTGTAATCACTAGACTAACAATTCATCAAAATTAGTCAAATATATTCTTCAGATATCATCATGCCAGCAAGCAGAAGCTGACGAAAGGGCAGTAAAGGTGTATTTAGTTTAATAAGAAGATGAATCAGTAAAATATGTACTGTATAATTTAATACATACTGTATTCATTACAACAATATATTCAGTTGCTGAGATCATTGCTGCGATGTTTCAAACACATCAACAGTTAGGTAACTGCAAAAATAATTCAACAGGTATGTGAATATCAATCAACATTTGTCATTTATACCCTGTATAGTATATCACGAGGGACAACAAGCACATCAATATCAAAAGCATGTCAAGTGATTATCACAACGTATGGTAAATACACAACATAATATTTAAAACATCTTAGCTAAGAAGCGTAACATTGGACGAGATGATAAAACAGTTCTGTAGCAAGTATATTTCCACTGCTGACTGGGTCCTCTGACCAATAATGCTGACCAACCAGAAGGTGCTCTGCCTTAATGAGTAACTTTGGAAAATAGGAAGCATATCAACTGATTTAAATGCATACATTGAGCACGCACCAACTGACCGCATGCAGTTGAATGACAGGAATATTTTTGAACTGTGCATGTTGCTATCTTAGATACGAATCTATGCGTAGGGAATGGAACATATTTTTTGAAAATCATGGTGATGGACATTTTTTGTGACATATGAAAATAAAATGTCTTGTCGTTAAGTCCAACCTGTTTTAAATTAAAATGCTGCAACGTTCTTGATTTTGTATTCCGTCTTTCAACCATACGGGGATCATAAGTCTGCAGTGGAAATTGTGTTAAAATGTTGATATCCTTATGGCCCACAGCTTATCGTTAGATTGGCGAGCTGAGCTTGGACACCACTTGGCACAGAGGGTGGCTGTGTGGAAACAGAAGTCACCGTCACCTGGGAGTTATCTACCTCTAGTTCTAGGTTAAGTTGTAAGCTGAGATGCACGTACCTTCCTTGCTCCCCACTGAGACCAAAGGACATCCATTGGTCCTCTCTCATCCTGGCTGCCAACTGGATCTGCACCATGTCCCCTTGCAGCTCCCACTGCACCTGGAGTCTGTCGCCAAGCAACGACCGGCAATTGGTGGGCTTCTCCTCGCGAGGATCTGGAGTTGTGCTGCTCGTCTGCGGCCGAGGGGCAAACTACTACATGCTCTATTCACGTATAGTGATCATCAGGGAGTGGGGGAGTGGGGGGAGAGGTGAAGAAACCCAAACGCACAACGACTGCTAATAAATTTGGCTCTGGTAAGCAATTTATTTCATTCTGAATCTGCTGAGGATCCAGAGAAGTTGTTGAATGGTATGGGAAGGAATTAACGCTATCTCTGTTAAGGCCTGGGCTAGTGGAAGATAATACCAAGTGGGATGCCTGGTTACCTTTGAGTCCCAGAAATTAATGCTATTTCTGTTAAGGCCTGGGGAAGTGGAAGACAAGATCAAGTGGGATGCCTAGTTACCTTTGAGTCCTAGGAATTAATGCTATCTCTGTTAAGGCGTGGGGTTGTGTAAAGTGGAAGGTAATACCAAGTGGGATGCATGATTACCTTTGAATCCTAGGAATTAATGCTATCTCTGTTAAAGCCTGGGCAAGTGGAAGACAAGTCCAAGGGGGATGCCTGGTTACCTTTGAGTCCTAGAAAATAAAGCTATCTCTGTTAAGGCATGGGGTAGTGTAAAGTAGAAGGTAATATGAAGTGGGATGTGTGGTTACCTATGAGTCCTAGGAAATAATGCTATAACACCAAGTGGAATGCCTGGTTACCTTTGAGTCCATACACTCATATCAGTTTTTCTAGTATTTTAACGTCTCAGCAGCACTTCAAGACTGCACATTTTCGGTGAAGGTGAGATGAGAAAGAGTAGAATCTTGAAATGCAGTGAAATTCAGCTGCAGTCCTGGCATTTACCGGGTCTGATAATGGAAATAAGCATGGAAAGCCATATTTAGGACTGCCAATGGTGGCATTTGAACCTACTATCTCTTCAATTAAAGCCTATATAGCTACACCATTCGTATAGCTGAGTGCAGGCTGAGTGAGGGTAAAATGCCTCTCGAGAGATGTTGTTTCCACATTTCTCAACTTTTTGATGAGGAATCGAGACCAAATCCTTTTGCATAAACCCTCTCCCTAAAATGGGTAAATGGTGGGTTATCTACAGACCACAGCCAATCCTTTCCGAGTCGTGACCCTGGTTACTTAACTGTGAAAATCATGAGAATCAAACACCAATTTTAATTATAAGTTCACATTGCTTATATAAAATGAAAACATACAACCTGTTTTCCAGTCAATGACCGGGTCACGGATGGAATGAATGAAGTCCCCATCTTATTGCGAGGATAGGAATTGTGCCACCTGCCGAAGCCTGTCTCACTCCTCTGGGGCAATGATTAATGACTGACAGATGAAATGAAACGATAGTGGAGTGTGTTGCTGGAATGAAAGATGACAGGGAAAACCGGAGTACCCGGAGAAAAACCTGTCCCACCTCCGCTTTGTCCAGCACAAATCTCACACGGAGTGACCAGGATTTGAACCACGGAACCCAGCGGTGAGAGGCCGACGCGCTGCCGTCTAAGCCACGGAGACGCTCGTAATTCAGTGTCTTCTTAGCATATTCTCATTCAGGACGAGCTCCTTATTCAGAAGGGTTTTTGAAAAGGTTGCTTCCTGAACGGGCTCTGTGCTAAGATGTTTATTATTCCAGCTTTTCCTTCCTTCCTTACGTCTTATTTGTGAGCGTGTACTCTTACTTTTCAACGCAGTTAGGTTGTTAAATTTACTAATTAATTCTGTATGTGTCCGCCTCTGTGGTGTAGTGGTTAGCGTGATTATCTGCCATCCCCGGAGGCCCGGGTTCGATTCCCGGCTCTGCCACGAAATTTGAAAAGTGGTATGAGGGCTGGAACGGGGTCCACTCAGCCTTGGGAGGTCAACTGAGTAGAGGTGGGTTCGATTCCCACCTCAGCCATCCTGGAAGTGGTTTTCCGTGGTTTCCCACTTCTCCTCCAGGCGAATGCTGGGATAGTATCTAACATAAGGCCACGACCGCTTCCTTCCCTCTTCCTTGCCTATCCCTTCCAATCTTCCCATCCCTCCACAAGGCCCCTGTTCAGCATAGCAGGTGAGGCCGCCTGGGCGAGGTACTGGTCATTCTCCCCAGTTGTATCCCCGACCAAGAGTCTGAAGCTCCAGGACACTGCCCTTGAGGCGGTAGAGGTGGGATCCCTCGCTAAGTCCGAGGGAAAAGCCGACCCTGGAGGGTAAGCAGATGATGATGATAAATTCTCTATGTTATTTAAAATTAGCACCGTGAAGTTTGTACGTTCAGTGCTATGTTTCTTCTTAAATTTATGTTAACATTAATTTGCGTCATTGATGGCTCCAATTGTAATTTCCTTTTATTATTATTATTATTATTATTATTATTATTATTATTATTATTATTATTATTATTATTATTATTATTATTATTATTATTATTGTAAGTTCCGATTGTAATATTATTTTATCGTTATTATTATTTCAGTAAATTGTATTCGAATTGAATCACAACTAATTTCGTTTCACCAGCAATGCCAATACATTCTCACCGCCTGGGTATGGTCCCAACCGCTTCCCTTCTCCGTTCCTTAGTCGTCATGTTACCCAACCTGATAGTTACTTTCCGTTGTTTTCATGTGTTAATCGTGCGTATGTTTTCAATATTATTTGATCGCGTCTGAACATTATTATTCTACCTCATTACTTTAATTATTATTATTATTATTATTATTATTACTATCATCATGTTTTAATTTTGTGTTTGTGTACACCGGAAAGGTTACACTTACACTGCGTGCGGTACGTATTAAACAAATATTTAAAAAATTTGTAAACTTCACCCACGTGACAACTTCCCACCTGACATGCAAGCCCGCACCGCTACGCCTTTACCAACTACACTGCGATTCCATACGGCATACTGGGAAGGTTATAGCAAGTATTAGGTTTACTGCGGTCACAATATCAATTTAGTGTTTCGCCGGAGTGTCAGGTTCATATGATCTAGAAGGCACACGCATGTCTTCCAGTGTTTAATACGAGTATAACATTACGGCGTCCTATCATGGTGAGGCGGTAAGTACCAAGATATCTGGTTGTGTTGTCTGAGCATACCGGCAGGGTAAATGTTTTCTGGACGGAATGAATATTGTGGGTTGCATAAAACTACATTTGAAGGGGCAGCTGAATTATGCTGTATAACGTAATTCATTTTTCTCAGCAACTTCTTTGAAGAGGACCTCCGGTCGTAAAAACTCGCTACGAAGATTCATTACATCGCATACTTGAGCCGTGGAGAAACGGGACAAGGCATATTATTATTATTATTATTATTATTATTATTATTATTATTATTATTATTATTATTATTATTATTATTATTACACTGTGGTATAATGGTAAGTGGTGCGAAAAGTCAGGTTGTAATGTTTCAAGAGGAAAAGACTTCTCACTTTTAATTACTGTGTTGATAGGGTGAAAGTACCTCATGGGAATCAATGGAAGTAACCAGGTGTTATTATAAAGAAAGATCGTCAATGGGTTAAACACATAAACAGGATTGTAAATAACGTTTATGAAACTTTTCATATGGTTATGATTAAAGCCCGGATTTTTATGCAGCAACAGGTTAGATTGCAAACCAATTTGGTTAGTAGGACGTGTCGGCCATCCGCTCTTCCATAATGTAGCAAGAGTAAATTAAATTACAGGGGTTCTGATGGGCGTACCCCTAATGTTGATGCAAACCCCATAGCATAATCGTTGTGTGGGTAGGCTATACTTGCTACTCGCTGCAGTAAGTTTGCATTCTAACCTATTAATGCATAAAAATCCGGGCTCAAGTTATGATGGTATTTAAGGGCTGTAGTAAGGATGTAAAGGCATATAAGTTACTGGGTCGCTGGAAACACCACAATATTAGAGTATGGCTCCATTGTATGGGACCGTCACTAGAATTAATTCGAGAACTGGTAAAATTCCAAAGAAATACAGCATGATTTGTTCTGGGTGTTTTACGAAAAAGGAGCAGTGTTACGAAAATGTTACAAACTTTGGGCTGAGAATAAAGAAGTAAACAGCTTGACATCGCGGTATGCACCGAGCTGTTAGTAAGGAAATGGCATGGAATAATATTGAGCGGAGTTTTAAAAACGGGAAAGGTAATTATATGAAAATAAAATTAGTATTCAAGAGGACAAAATGAGGCAAAGATTTGTTTATAGGAATAATTTACCAAGGGAGGTGTTGGATAGATTTCCAAGTTCTCTGACATTAAGAAAATCTACAAGACTGATGGAAAATCTGTCATCTGAGTGACTGTCTGAGCTCGACATTTTACTGGTTATTGTAATGCTTCATAGAGATGTGTCGGTACAATTGTTTTTCTTTTCATTCATTTACCAGTGATCTACATTTTATTTCATTAGCTTCCTGAAAATGATCAGGGCTGCCACAAGGACAAAACATAATATGGTGCGACAACTGAGGATAAAAAGTAGGAAAGTAGTATAAGGGCCATTCAAAAAGAAACGACCCGGAGGCTGTAAAATGAAAACCTGCACCGTTATTTCAAAAGTATTGCCCAGCACTGTTGAGGCACTTGTCCTACTGCGACACAAGGTGGTGATTGGCCGTCTCGTAAAATTCGTGGGGCTGCATTGTGAGCCAGTTCCGAACGTACCGCTTGATGTCGTCGTCCGAGGTAAATTGTTTGCCTCTCAGAGCATTCTCTAGCTCACCTTGGGTTTTTTTATGTTGTAGCTACCTTGCATGATTCCACGGAAGACTTTGCCGTTCTGATTCAGTTCAAAGTGAAAACAGCATGTCTCGTCTCCAGCGACCACTCGTGACAGGAACTCATCCCCTTCCTTGGCATAGCGCATCAGATGTTCAACAGAGAGGTCCATTTGACATGCTTCCTGTGCTGGATGAATACTGTGAGGCACCCATTGAGCGCACTTTTAGCGAAATTTCAGTCTGTCCTTAATGATGGCGTGAACATTTCCGGCGCTCACGCTGACCTCTGCGGCAATGGCTGCTACCGTAACTCGCCGATCTTGTATAATGAGGGCATCCGCCTGTTGGACAATGGCATCGGTAATGCAGTGTGGCGTTCCAGAGCGTGCAACATCAGCCAACGACATTCGTCTTTCCCTGAATCACTTGTGCCATGCCTTGACACTTGCAACGGACATGCAGTGTTCTCCGTACGCTTGTATCATCAGTTTTTGTTCCCCTCACTCGTTCTGCTGTTAGGAAACGCTCTTAACCCCTTTGCTCTTCTCTAGAAGCCTCCATTTCACTGTTGTCAGCACGACTGGGTGCACTGGACGATCAATGCGTGCACGATCTCGCTCTGTCTTCATGTGGTGTGCACCCATGTCCCTTCAGCGGCGAGTTTAGGACCTCAGCGCTCTTGCAGGAACCACACATTCTTCCGCAAGCCATTGTATTACGATCCTTTCAGCAGTTTTAATTTTATAGCGTCCAGCTTGTTTCTTTTTGAATGGTCCTCATTTATAAGAGATCAAGAACAGTAGGACATTTGATATATACTATATAAGTGATGTCGTAAAATCGTGACAAATTCCTGCTACCGAGATTGAAATTTCCCTCATTGCATTATCTGGGATGCATAGCATTTCGCGGTCTTTACGAAAAGGCTTTGAACCATACTGTTTTTCTTTTAACATGTACTCTTAGCAGCAAGCAGCATAATTTACGTTTTTGCAATAAATAAAATAATTTGAATAACTATGTTTTTTGATTTAACATACAGTGTCCATGAAGACCTGTCCCCCCCCCCCCCCCCATATGACTTTGCTGTATTAAAACAACCGGGATAATGTTATGTGCAAGTTTCTGAAATATCAAGCTAGGATATAATTATCATGTTACAATATGTTACGTTCTCTTGAATTTGAACAGGAAATAATGACTAACTTCGTCATATAGGAATATTGTGAAGGCGGTGATATGATATAGTAAACCATGGAATATGAAATAAAGTGTCCTGTAAAGGTCTACCTTTTAAACGCAAATCTATTTTAGAAGACGTGTATTTTTTGTTGTGATAGTAAGTAAGAATTACTATCATTTTTCTTTCTTGTTTAATGTTTTCCTTCAGATTCTAACATTTGAAAACTGAGTCAAAAGAACACATTGACATGAAATAAAGCGTTGAATCACATACCATTCTTTACTAGACACACAATTAGCCAAGTAACATTAACATAGTCAAATGAGGAGGAAGACGAGGATGGCGAGGAGGAGTGGGGAGGGAAGGGCATGCTATTATCTCTGAACAAAATTATTCATAGAATATTTAAATGTATTAGTGTCATGGAGGTGTAATATTCTAAAGATTAGGCTGATTTGAGTGGAGAAAGGAAGACAATTTAGATTAGGATTCAAAGCACAATTACAGTTAAATATGATAAGAAAGTGTTCTACTTACGGGATTGTACCACCATGGAGGCTGAGAGGCATGCAACAACAACAGAGTGTTAGTCACGAGCAAGCTACAGTCATTCTATGAGCCGCTACTATATCACAAAAACAAAATCTTAAACTAGTGTACAAGGAACACACTCAGATCTCTTGTTCAGCGAGATAATTCAGTGCTTCCCCGCAAGGGAGAAACCTGACAAGTCTTGCTTGGAACTTCCTGAATTCACTTTTATGAGGTGAGTAAAACATTTAATATTGGTCATATTGATCAGGATTTTTGTTTTGTTTTTGCAATTTACTGTACGTTGCACCGCCACATATATGTATTATGGTGGCGATGGGATAGGGAGGGGCTAAGAGTGGGAAGGAAACGTCCGTGGCCTTAATTAAGGTACAGCCTGGTTACCTGGTGTGAAAATGGGAAACTGCACGGCCAACTCGCCCGGTGGTCAGGATAATAGAAAGGAGAAAAATCTTAACATATATCCATTAGTTTGTAGTTCTACGGATTAATGGCGCAAAAGTTGGTGAAAAGGAATCCTGGCTTAGTGATAGTTACAAAACGGCCAAGGTTCTGGGCGAACATTGTGTGTTGTCTCTCAAACAAGTTTGAACTAGAGCAACATTTTCATTACTGTAATTGCTGAAATTCTATGGGGCAGACGATTTCCCACGGACCATGAAGTTCAACGAGCCACTTTCTACGACTTCGGTCGTTAAAACAAAGGAGTGATGCGGATATTGACTTGACAAAGGATTTGGGAAACTAACTTTCTTTTACTTAGTTTCCATAAAATTATAATTTAATAATTTAATACACCCCCAGGAAAGCATTTTATAGTTCGTTAAGAGGCAGAGAAAGATTGACAACTCTTTGCCAGCAGTGACGAAGAGCTTCCAGAAACGCTCGAAAGAACTCGGAGTAAGTCCAATTGATTGAGCAGCTCAGATTCAGTGCACCTGTCGGTTAAGAGATATGGAGATAGTGAACGATTTTGGATCAACAATCTGTGACACCGCGGTCTCAGACAGAGAGGTTAATAGAAGAATCACTCTAGAATGAATTGCAATAAGAAAACTCACGAAAATCCGGCAAAACCAGGCAATAATAAATAACATGAAGGTACGCCTGGTCGAGAACCTTCCGTTTTCTCATATCGCTGTGGGACTTGGACACTGAAGGCTACTGACCTGAATCGCATTAATGAATTTGAAATGTGGTTTCGGCGCAGAATACTGCATACAAATTGAAATAACGCATCGCTCATTGAGGAATTTCTTCAGGCATCAACGAAAGAATTGTCCAGTTTTATGGCGATGATGTGAGGCGGGAAGGAGATATCTTGAGAAAACCGTCACGGAAGGGAAAGCAGAGGGCAGGAAACCATCTGCAGGGCGCTTTGAGAAAGGCTGATGGCGCTACATCATGAGCTCAGCGAGTGATGATGAGGATGAAGTACATTTAACAACATCAAAATAATGATTTTGATTTCGGTTGTGCATTAGGCAAAATCAATGCTTTTGAAAGTAAATAAGATTTTTCAGATATTAGTATATTTTCTAAATTGTCGTCTCATGGAAATATTGAACTAGGGATGGTTTTCTATCTAACCGGTGATCTGCTGTCGGTGGTGATAAATACGTTAAATCTGAAGATATTCGTTGAACTAAGTTTGAAGTTATCTTCATACAGTACATTTGGAAGAGAGTGGTGTTTGCGCTACTGAACTCTATTATCAATTGTACAATATTGTCAATTGCCAATACGGATATGAAGTTAAAGTAAAGTAAACTCGTGTCCTCATCCCGAGGTGGTGCAGCTCTTTTCAGGCACACCCCCATTGGAGGTGAGCTGCACGTACCATTTCAACCACATACCAGCCCTCCTGCCATTCTTAAATTTCTGGCAGTACCGGGAATCGAACCAGGGCCCCCGAGGACGGCAGCTAATAACACTAACCGTTACGTTACGGAGGCGGACGGATATGAAGTTGATATCATGCAATAACTGTATTATATGGTTTTATATTGTGAAGAGTATAATCGCATCACCTGATGTACATTTGGCATATTGACTTAAATAATCACTTGTTCTACTTATTTAGAAGTGATTTCATTATTTAAAAATAAAATTACAGAGTAAAGGGTCGTCGAGATCATGAATATCATGATAATCGCAACCAGCGTCACTATCACTGAAAACATCTCAATAGGTGTTGCCAATATCATCACATTTACTTTCATATTTGACTCACGCACCTTACAGTAAAAGGAATGGTTTTCAAATGTCTATTTGTTTCTTTGTTTGTTCGTATCCTACAGAGGGATGTAGTATCATTCCACCTGGACAATAGCTTAATTTGAACTTCTTGGGTTGGCAGCACTCACACTATAAAGTCATATTCGATCCAAACTAATAAACTCTAATAATTCGTCCTGAAGATGCCATACATGGAAGAAATCTAGCAATGAATAAGTATTCGAAGATGAATAATTATAAACGCACTCGGCTATTGTGTTAACATTTGAGATATTTCTTAATTTATTAAACCATAAGACATCGAACTGAGTGAGCCTATGCGGTTTCTGAATTACTTTTATCACAAGCACACTTTTCTTAAATTATTTTCTTATTTCATGATTATGATGACTTCATGTATCAGGATTATGGATTTACTCGTGTGTCCATTTGCATGACTTAGAACTAACTTAAAATATATTTTACAATGTATTTATTGATTTAAAACGTCATACAGTCTTATACACCAGAAATTAGTTTACAAATAATAAATAATGAGGTTAGGTGGACCAGTCTTCAGTTGATCTTCCGACTGCTGCTCTTGCCTATCGATGCTTCCTCTGGAGAAAACACGCCATGCAAAACATGGAAGAAGAAAAAATATGCTTAAGTATTGTAGCTTATCTTTATACCGTAATGAATGTAGTGCAGTTTGAATTGCTAGAAAGTTGTGCATTTCACGGCGAGTCCTTCACCTGCCCACCATGGGTTAGTGTCTGTGTAGCCCAAAGACAAAGGACAGGTATTGAAGAGAGGCTACCGGTAATCCATGATCCCCGTAGCTAGTCGCAAAGATCTGCAGATGTTGAGGAATAGCCTAAACTTTACTGAAACGCCATGTTATAACTTCTCTTCTGCGTCCTCATCATCCACGATTGGCCCATTGCAGGAGGATTTCAACTGGACATTATATCACTACAAGTGGACGTCGTTCGTGTACTGTATAGAGTAAGCTTGACGTCATGAGGATATGTAAATGGTTGATATACAGTTGAAGAGGTAAAGGATTAAACTTGAGCCCCTGAAAGGAAACATCTACACACCAGCCATCAGATGAAGATAAGCCTGCTTAGCTATTCAAGTTTTCTCAAGCCATATATATGTACCATTACATTGTATTTATCATCTGCTGCTGACTTTACAGCCGTATTGCCGAGATTCGAAAACCGATCGATCCCAGGTTGGAATTTTCGCCTGAGAAAATGCGTCACGTTAGTAAGGGCACCTGACCTTTAATCTTCCGGGTTGGGTACTTCCTGTGTCCCCAGAATTGGGATAATTCGAAGAAAATGTTTTTAATTTCATTCCTGTTAAACGTATGATAGTGATTAAGATTTCGGACATAGATGAAATACGAACATTTTGATGCCGGATAAGTATTAGCTTTAAAGTTACTGTTCTAATTATTATTATTATTATTATTATTATTATTATTATTATTATTATTATTATTATTATTATTATTATTATTATTATTATATTTATTGCGGATAAATTGGTGAAATATGTTTAATAAACGATTGAACAATGAATTTTCTCATTTGTTTTAGAATTGTGAATATGCCAAGTGTCTCAACTTGAATTTTCGTCAGTTGAGATATTTGTCATCTTTATAAATATTTGTCGAAGTATAAAGGAACACAATTTGTCTCCTGTTTCTTCATGGGTTTAGTTCTTGTCAAAGTAGAATTGCCGATACGTATTTACCAACTTGTGATTGTCATGCAGATTAGAATTTATGAAACAAAGCTCTGGTAAATCTACAGTATATACGGAACACCATGTGGAACACATAATGCACACGTTTTTAAGAATAGTTTAAAGGCTATCTACAGTAGCGTGTTACTAAGTACTAAGTTAAGTATGAACATTTAACATGGTAATTGAAAGAATATATTTAGTATGGAACGGAGGAGCTGGGTAGAATAGCGACTTAACGTACACTAGGCAGACTTAGAAAGTATTAATTCAATATTTTTCCATAGAAGGTGACATCGTAGTCCGCTAAGCAGTTATTCCAGTAACGAGTTAAGAAAGAAGTTTGATTTACAGACTATAACGCACAGAATATGCAGTTTTGTTTGATATATCATCCACATTGGTATTGCCAAAAGTTTGTTGACGAATATGCAATGAAAAACTCGTTATTCCACCCAGCTCCTCAATTGTGATGTAAGCTGGAGGTGATCAGACCGAGCAAAGCAGCAAACAAAGCCTTACGGTTTTGTTCAAGAAAGAGCGAGGAGCTGTACAGGTAGATGGTTATGAATGAGTGTGTCGGTGCTGTTATCGAGGAACTGGTGTAGTGAAGTTGTTATCAAGGAACTGGTGTAGTGAGGTTGTTATCAAAGGACTGGTATAGTGAAGTTGTTATCAAGGAACTGGTGTAGTGAAGTTGTTATCAAGGAAGTGGTGTAGTGAAGTTGTTATCAAGGAACTGGTGTAGTGAAGTTGTTGTCAAGGAACTGGTGTAGTGAGGTTGTTATCAAAGGACTGGTATAGTGAAGTTGTTATCAAGGAACTGGTGTAGTGAAGTTGTTATCAAAGGACTGGTGTAGTGAAGTTGTTGTCAAGGAACTGATGTACTGAAGTTGTTATCAAGGAACTAATGTAGTGAAGTTGTTATCAAAGGACTGGTGTAGTGAAGTTGTTATCAAAGGACTGGTGTAATGAAGTTGTTATCAAGGAACTGGTGTAATGAAGTTGTTATCAAGGAACTGGTGTAGTGAAGTTGTTATCAAGGAACTGGTGTAGTGAAGTTGTTATCAAAGGACTGGTGTAGTGAAGTTGTTGTCAAGGAACTGATGTACTGAAGTTGTTATTAAGGAACTGATGTAGTGAAGTTGTTATCAAAGGACTGGTGTAGTGAAGTTGTTATCAAGGGACTGGTGTAATGAAGTTGTTATCAAGGAACTGGTGTAATGAAGTTGCTATCAAGAAACTGGTGTAATGAAGTTGCTATCAAGAAACTGGTGTAGTGAAGTTGTTATCAAGGGACTGGTGTAGTGAAGTTGTTGTCAAGGAACTGATGTATTTAAGTTGTTATCAAAGGACTGGTGTAGTGAAGTTGTTGTCAAGGAACTGATGTATTGAAGTTGTTATCAAGGAACTGATGTAGTGAAGTTGTTATCAAAGGACTGGTGCAGTGAAGTTGTTACCAAGGAACTGGTGTAATGAAGTTGCCATCAAGGAACTGGTGTAGTGTAGTTGTTATCAAGGAACTGATGTAGTGAAGTTGTTATCAAGGAACAGGTGTAGTGAAGTTGTTGTCAAGGAACTGGTGTAATGAAGTCGTTACCATGGGACTGGTGTAATGAAGTTGTTATCAATGAACTGGTGTAGTGAAGTTGTTATCAAGGAACTGATGTAGTGAAGTTGTTATCAAGGAACTGATGCATTGAAGTTGTTGTCAAGGAACTGATGTAGTGAAGTTGTTATCAAGGAAATAGTGTAATGAAGTTGTTATAAAGGAACTGGTGTAATGGAGTTGTTATCAAAGGACTGGTGTAATGAAGTTGTTATCAAGGAACTGATGTAGTGAAGTTGTTATCAAGGAACTGATGTAGTGAAGTTGTTATCAAGGAACTGGTGTAGTGAAGTTGTTATCAAGGAATTGGTGTAGTGAATTTGTTGTCAAGGAACTGGTGTAATGAAGTTGTTATCAAGGAACTGATGTAGTGAAGTTGTTGTCAAGGAACTGGTGTAATGAAGTTGTTATCAGGAAACTGGTGTAATGAAGTTGTTATCAAGGAACTGGTGTACTGAAGTTGTTATCAAGGAATTGGTGTAGTGAAGTTATTGTCAAGGAACTGGTGTAATGAAGTTGTTATCAAGGAAATGATGTAGTGAAGTCGTTGTCAAGGAACTGGTGTATAGAAGTTGTTATCAAGGAACTGGTGTCACGAAGTTGTTACCATGGGACTGGTGAGTGAATTTGTTATCAAGGAACTGGTGTGGCATGGCTGTCACCAATATGAGGAAATACTACCCCTGCGAGGAGGACTGTGGTAAAGCATTCAGTGAATTATGAAGCAGCACCACAAGCAAGGTCAGGCAAGAAGCAGTCAAAGAGAACTTACCGTGATCTTGGTCTGTCCCAGAGCCGGTGGTACATCCAGATCCTTAGGGATCATAACGTGCCCAAAGTTGTGTCGATACTGAACACACCACACAGCCAGCCAGTCGATGTCGTAGACTGTGAGGTTTCCGGGTAGTTGGATCTCTATATCTTCACCTTGGTATCCTCTGAGTGGCTCCAGACTGCAACAGTTGTGTCATGGAAATCAAAATCCATCTAACGCTACTTTTTGTCATTTTGGGTAAATGAAATGGCGTATGGCTTTTAATGCCGGGAGTGCCCAAGGACAAGTTCGGCTCGCCAGATGCAGGTCTTTTGATTTGACGCCCGTAGGCGACCCGCGCATCGTGATGAGGATGAAATGATGATGAAGACGACACATACACCCAGCCCTAGTGCCAGCGGAATTAACCAATTATGGTTGAAATTCCCGACCCTGCCTGGAATCGAACCCGGGACCCCTGTGGCCAAAGGCCTGCACGCTAACCATTCAGCCATGAAGCCGGACCTCATTTTGAGTATTATGTTGGAAAAGATGTTTATTATTTCGTGGAAATCACAAACCGATTTATTCCATGGAGTTAGCGAGTTTCTCTTTTCCATAAATATTCTACCACTAGTTGGCAGCACTATCGCATGCCAACAGAAGGCGAGAATCTTCTCGTTCCCATCACAAACGTTTGTGATGAATTTTACTTCAGGCAGATGTGGGTGTATAACTTTGGTGCAGCCTACATCAAATGGAATGAAATTGAATGGCGTATGGCTTTTAGTGCCGGGAGTGTCCGAGGGCAAGTTCGGCTTGCCAGGTGAAGGTCCTTTTGATATGACGCTCGCAGGTGTGGCGATGAGCATGAAATGATGATGAAGACGACACATACATCCAGCTCCCGTGCCAGAGAAATTAACCAATGATTCCCGACCCTACCGGAAATCGAACCCGGGACCCCTGTGACCAAAGGCCAGCAAGCTAACCATTTAGCCATGGAGCTGGACGCCTACATCGAATATCAGACAATAAACAAGTAACGTACATGTACAGTGAAGTAGACGGTCACAAAAGGTGTTCTGATGCTCGCAGTTTGTTAAGACACTGTGGAAATCAAAAACCACCTAATTACAGGTCCATATAATTTTTTTAAATAAAATCCTATTCAACTATTATTACTTTGATTATTCATAGTTTGTTTATATTAGGGTAGCCCAGCAATTTAAAAAATATTAAAATGATATAATGGGAAACTTGGCCTTTTTTAAAATATTGTTCGTGGCGTCGACCTCTGCAGACATTTTGCCGCTCCTTTCACCACATGAGAGGAACCTGCGTGTAAGTGTAATTGCGGAAGTGGAAAGTGTTGTTGAATGTGAGGAAAGGAACGTTAAGGACGACGCAAACACCCAGTGCACAGGCCCGGGATATTAATCATTAACAATTAAAAAACCCTTACCCGGCCGCGAATCGAACCCGGGGCCGCCGGGTGACAGGCGGACACGTTGCCTTCTACACCGCGGGGCCGGACAAACTTGGCCATACAATAATCTTTTGTTCCTCTTGTAAAATTTGATTTACTGGAGTTAGTGGGTTTTTTTTAATTTCCGTGATCAATTGATTATATACAATTTATATGTCCCTACCATTTAATATATTAGCATATTTCAATTATTAACACAATGTGATTGATGTCGCATGTCGAAACTCAGCAAACATTATATCTAAGGGTTCAGCTGTTTCTGGGGAAAGTGTAACCTGGGAGGAACTTATAAATTACCATGTGTTCATTTTCCCCCCCGGTCTAGAAAGCCAAGAATAACGGCCGAGAGGATTAGTCGTGTTGACCACACGACACCTCGTAATCTGCAGGCCTTCGGGCTGAGCAGCGATCGCTTGGTAGGCCAAGGCCCTTCAAGGGCTGTAGTGCCATGGAGTTTTTTTTTTCATTCTCTCCTCGAGCCACTGTACTCCCTACTCATCTGGCGGATCATCATCGAATGATCATTCATTATTTTAGATATACTTGGTACTATTACTGAAGTATTGCTATATTCTCTCAAAGGCTACATCGAATATCAGACAATGAACAAGTAACGTACAGTATGTACAGTGAAGTACACGGTCACGAAAGGTGTTCTGATGCTCGCAGTTTGTTAAGACACTGTGGAAAACACACACACATACACATACACACACATATATATATACACTGATCATTTAAAATGTTTTTTTAACCTTGTATTTTATGTTCTTTTAGTATGGTAGAATAAGAGGGCTTTGTACGCCTACCTCTCCATAAGTTTCTTGATCTCTAGAATTGCCGTAATGCACTTTGTTCTGGGCGAACGATGCATGCCATTCTAGACCGGGCTATTTTCGATAGCGAAAGAATTGGATCCACAGTGCAAGTCATGCACAGTAAATTCGCATTCGGGAGGTGTTGGTTCAATGATGCTGGTGATTAATTTTTTAAGAAGAAGTAAAACTAGTCAACCATCCTCTATATTATAACACTAATCGGAGACAAAAAAATTGATGAGAACCGATACTTCGAAAATTTAAGATATCGGCTTAAGAAAGACAAGGGGCACGAAGGGCGTGAAAATGAAAGACTCCCCAGGTCTCGAATGTTCTAATACCGTCGGGGTAGGAAGAGAACAAAAGTTGACCCAGGGAGGTCGGATAGCATAGATGAAAGTGAGGAGCCTGGCACAAGTAAGTGGAAACAATGATAGGACTCAGCTGAGGGCCCCGTTGTCACCAACCTACGCTCCGAAGTTAAGAGCCCTCGGGGTGGCGGTGGTTCAAACGCTTCAAACTCTGTTGCGGCAGCATGTTACCTCATTTCTACACGAGGCATGTGAATGACAGGGTACGATGCACCTTCCCAGTCCCATCGCAGTGTCGCTAGAAACCTATCATTATTACTGCGAGGTTAAACATAAACAGACTTCTTCTGTTGTGGTCCCAGACAGGTCTTATAGCGAACATGGGCATAATTAAGGTACAGTCCTAGCATTTTGCTGGTATAAAATGGGAAACTACGGAAAATCATTTTCAGTGCTTCCGATAGTGTTGCCTGATAGCTACATGACGCAAACCGCGTACCCACTCGCTCCGTCCATTTCATATTGAGAAACATAGTACAAAAAATAAAATTTTCCACCGGGGTGCAATACGTACTGTATCTATACATTTGTAACATAAATTGGGGGTGACATCTCTCCACGAACACAGGTCCTACAGTGCGTTACACATGGCCACTAACATTCTGAGGTGTTTTCGTCCGTGCCCCGTTTTGTTTACCGACGAGGCCACATTCGGAAGAGCTGTATAACACACACACGTGAGCAGTTACAAATCCCCCTGGTACGGTTGTCGCTGATCGTGAACTGCACCTTTGACGCCATGTGTGATCAACTGATTGACTCATACCTGCTCCCCGACGACTGAAGGGACTCACCATATCTGACGTTCTTGAGAAACACGCTATCTGTACTCCCAGCAGATAGTTCCAGCGCACTTCGGTTTGCATGTACGCCCGTTTTTGTACACCACCTTTCCATGCCTACCCGGTCTCCTGACCTTAACCCACTACACTTTTATCAGCGGGACACGTGGCATTTGTGGTGTATTTCTCTCCCGTTAACGACATCGTTGACCTGAAACAGAGTGTATAGATTGTTCGACAGGACCCAGGTATCTTCGAGCGTATTCGTCAGTCCACGTTGAGGCTGATCACAACACACTAGCTCATGTTCATAGGCATTCTTTTCTTGTTTTGATACCAGAAAGCATCGCCCGACGATTGCTACAAAGGTGTAGATTGACAAGTGCGAGCGAAATAATATATAATAATCCATTAGTCTGAAAGAGAAAACTGAGGTGCTCGCAGCTTCTGCTCAAGGTCGTGGAGTATTGTTGGCTTTACAGAGAATGTTTTAAATACAGCCTATTTCAGTAAAAATATGCGATGGTCCACTACCTCTTGAGCAGTCGCTTTACAGGCAATGGAGGTCCTTGCAGGAGTGGTAAGTGGCGCAGTCTAACCTGATACTCATAACATACGAGCTCTCCAGTAACACAAGCTCACCTTACTGCCAATGATAGAAGGCTGCGTCATCTTGTTAACCGTCCCTGCTTCACCCTCTCCATGATCTCCTTCAATCCACCTTCCCTCAATTATGTCGAAAGAAGCCCAGTTTATAACTTTTTCCTGTCGACACGTGCTCATTGCAAGTCGCCGGCATTGGCATTCCTGGCATTCCTTTCACTTATTTTTGCTAAGCTCCTCACTTTTTTCTATCCCATCCGCCCTCCCTTGGTCAACGCTTCTTTTTTCCGACCCCGACAGTATTAGAGCATTCAAGGTTTAGGGAGTCATTCATTTTCACGAACTTCGGGGCCTTTGTCTTTCTTTGGCCGA
This sequence comes from Anabrus simplex, assembly GCF_040414725.1. Taxonomy (NCBI): domain Eukaryota; kingdom Metazoa; phylum Arthropoda; class Insecta; order Orthoptera; family Tettigoniidae; genus Anabrus; species Anabrus simplex. The sequence goes on from NC_090271.1 coordinate 235,275,087, forward strand.
TACTTTCATTTTACGAAGTGTCGCATCCCTTCCATTTTTCTCCTGTGATTATTGTTAATACCGCGTACTCGCTTCGATGGTACATATACTAAAAAGAAAGTGTTAATAGCGGATGGTAATTCAGTAGTACTTCCTCTTAAAACAATTATCGCCACCACCACTTCGTACTATTTAGTTGCATGGATTATCCGTAAACTAGTAAGAGTAGCTAAGAACATCACTCTGGTTGTATATGTGAAGGGTAAGTTTGCCTCAGAACCCAAAGAAATTACCGCATGAATGGATAACAACAGTTGGCAAACATAATTTAATGCACCCAACTCAAGATGTTCAATGTTTGTCAATATGCTCGGATAGCCTTTCAGAAACGTAGTACCGGTAACTACTTTCTTAATAAAGGAAATCCTGAAGGTAATTTACACAACTGTCTTTAAGTACCTTAAGTTCAACGTTTCGTGTAATCGTAAAATAACAGAGGGACCGTGCAGATTTCTATGTTTCTGTCAATGAGATTATTATCGGTACACTTTATCTTGGTGCATTTGTGTACGGGGGTGAGGAGTAAGGAGGGAGCTGTCCAGCTGTCCCGGTTACGATAGTGTTGCCAACTGAATGAAAATGAAATCTGAATTGAATCGAGAATATGATCGATCGATATGAAGTTTCTAAACCGTTATTATCCTAAGCCAACAACTATGTCACATACACATTATATAATATTATATACCATTATATAACATTTCTCGATGCGAATCTTGTTCCTAGCATGAATTCTAAAGTAAACAACAACAGTACTAGTACGTAAAGTGTACGCCAGATGTCGCACAACGATGCTTAAGCGATTCATAGTTTGTGTTTCTAAGGTTGCCAGTGCGAATCTCGAAGATTGCCGAGGTCGACCGATTCAGCACTAGGATGTAAATGCACCAAGATAAAGTGTGCCGATAATACGTATTTGGACAGATGATATTAATAAAAAACACGGTAAAAACAAGCTCTATGGATGTAAAAGAGAATACATAAGCACTTCTGCTGACTCTTGTTTCTAAAAAAAAAAAAAAAAAAAAAAAGAAATTCATGTTCTCTACTCAAATAACTTGGGATGCATTCATGTATTTTAAGTGTTGTACAGTTGTATATACAAGAACAATAGATGCCAAATTAAATTCTAGATGTAAAGTAGTTGTTTATTTGTTTTTATTTCAATGTTTGGTAAGTAAATCCTCCAAATTTGAATACACTTGTCTTTGGTTACGCTCACTGAAAGACCCAATATGGCGGCTCCATAAGTAACATTCGTGTCTTGTCCTCCCTACTATACGCAAACCTTTTCTTGAGCCCGATTTTTACGGGGTGAGGAGTAAGGAGGGAACGCTGCCGGTTCCGGTTATACTCCCAACTGGATCTGAATTGAATCGATAATATGATCGATCGATATGAATTTTTCTAAACATTTATTATCTTACGCCAACAACTGTGTCACACATACGTTATTTAACGTTCTCGATGCGAATCTTGTTCCTAGCATGAATATTACAGTTTGGCTTTGCTGTGTAAACAACAACCACCGCCGTCTCGATCCTCTTATACTGCCTGCTCTATGCCACTAGTTTAACACAGGAAGGCGCGACTACCAATAGTTCTCCAAATCGCCGTAAGAGTGCAGCAGTAGACGCACAATCTTCGCTGTCAGTGTGGGTGTAGCACTGTTTTATTGGTGCATGAATGTGTGTGAAAACCTTAGTTATTTTGTACAATGAGTAAACGTGTCTGGTCACTTTCGTTCGTACAAGATATATTTTGAATAGAACTGTGAAATGAATTAAGCATGTTATGTTTATAGATATTTCAAAAGTGATGTTAAGGTGTTGGTATAGTATGCGCACTTTTTAGTGATAGATTTTTGTACTCGTTGGAGAAGTAAGAAGGGTTCCGTTAATACTGCCAACTGAATGGAAATGAAATCTGAATTGAATCGATAATATGATCGATCGATATGAATTTTATAAACCTTTATTATTTTAAGCAAACAACTGTGTCACACACAGAATATATAATACTATATAACATTTCCCGTTGCGAAACGTGTTCCTAGCATGAATTCTATAGTTTGGCTTTGCTGTGTAAACAACAACAGTACGACTACTCAAAGTGTACGCCAGATGTCGCACAGCGATGATAAGCGATTCTTAGTTTGTGTTTCAAAGGTTGCCAATACGAATCTCGTAGATAACCGAATTCGACCACTTCAGCACTAGGGTGTAAATCTATCACTAAAAAGTGCGCAGATAGTACTTGTTTCTCTCCGTTCGTGCAAGGTATATTTTTCGTAGAACTGAAACTTCAGATTCTTTCCCCGAAATATTCAACTGTTGTATACCATGTTGCCAATCTCAGCAAGGTTGTTCGCAGCCAGAAAATATACGACTCCATGAAATACAGTCTAGAAGAGAATTGAGAGAAAAGCGGCTGTCGGCTTTATCTAGGCAAAGACCTAATGAAGGAAGTAATTGTATATCCTCGGATTACTCTCGCATCTGTGCCTTTACACCTTATTTCAGAATTTGATGGAGCCTCCGCGGCTCAGGCGGTAGTCGCCGGCCTCTCACCGCTGCGTTCTGTGGTTCATATCCCGGTCATTCCATGTGAGATTTGTGCTGGACAAAGCGGAGGCGGGACAGGTTTTTCTCCGGATACTCCGATTTTCCCTGTGATATTTAATTCCAGAAACACTCTCGAATATCATTTTATTTCATCTGTCATTCATTAATCATTGCCCCGGAGGGGTGCGACAGGCTTCGCCAGCCGGCACAATTCCTATCCTCCCTGCTAGATGGGGGCTTCATTCATTCCATTCCTGCCCCGGTCGAATGACTGGAAAGAGGCTGCGGATTTTTTTCCAGAAGGTGATTAAAGCCGTGGAGGATAGTGGATTCCTTGCGATAAAAATTGTGACGGACAATCACTAAACGCCTTCATGTTTAGACATTTTGGACAACCTCAGATATCCAGACGATAATATTCCAATCAAACTAGAAACAGGAAATCAAATCCTAGCTTGCGGGTACTAGGTTCGTGTTGTTGAAGAGAGGGTGGAGTGTGACATTTGTGTCAGCAACATCTCACTGCCTAGAGCTTCGACACCTCTAAATGGAACTGATTATACATCAGGACAGAGGAGGAGTTCGATACCCAAAACCTAGTTTTGTTGCTTTGGTGAAGCATCTCCAGGAGTTCGTTTAAACTGATGTGCCCTATTGTCGAAGTGCTTCAAGCGTATGAGCGTAATACGAGGACTTGCGACGTCTTCCCTTTCAGAATACCGGGCGAGTTGGCCGTGCGGTTAGGAGCACGCAGCTATGAGATTGCATCCGGGAGATAGTGGGTTCGAACCCCACGGTCGGCAGCCCTGAAGTTGGTTTTCCGTGGTTTCCCATTTTCACACCAGGCAAATTCTGGTCTGTACCTTAATTAAGGCCACGGCCGCTTTCTTCCCATTCCTAGGCCTTTACTATCCCATCATCGCCACAAGACCCATTATTACTGATGTATTTTACGAGCTTCAGTGAACATATGACCATACTGCATAGTGTTTTGTAGGCTGTCGTCATTAGAATAAGTTTAGACCATTGTGCGTCTATGTCTGCCATCTAGCGGATAAATTTTGTCGCAGCGTAGTTGCAAAAAGGCTGGCATAGAGCAGGCAGTATAGGAGGATCGAGACGGCGGTGACAACAACAGTACTAGTTCGTAAAGTGTACGCTAGATGTCGCACAGCGATGCATAAGCGATTCATAGTTTGTTTCAAAGGTTGCCAATATGGATGTCGAAGATAACCGAGGTCTACCGATTCAGCACTAGGGAGCTCAGGGCTCAAGAAAAGGTTCGCGTATAGTACACTGACATGCGACATTGAGTGCGACCTCGGAGTCGTAGGAACCGATTCTCGCGATTCTAGGCGTCGTTCGCGCACATCACTAATAATAATAATAATAATAATAATAATAATAATAATAATAATAATAATAATAATAATAATAATAATAATAATAATAATAATTGTCCGCAGTGGGCCTATTGGATTATACAATTGTCTCTTAGAATGAAATGACCTCTGCTTAAAGTGCTGAGTGGAAGTTCATGCCATTCTGCTGAAACATTCTCTGAGGGATCTGTCATATAGACGTGAAGATATAGTCACGTTATAGCTCGCTCCCAGGCCATTATGCACACAGATATACAGATTTATCAAGTTCGCAGTCACAGTTTTAAATCAGTGTGTATCGAGCAAGTGGCCGCGTCGTTTGTGTCACGTAGCTATCCGCTTGCATTCCGGGCTCGAACCTCATTGTCGGCAGCCCTGAAGATAGTTTTTTGTGGTTTTCCCATTTTCACATCAGGCAAATGCTGGGGCTGTGCCTTCATTAAGGCCACGGTCGCTTCCTTCCCACTCCTAGCCCTTTCCTATCCCATCGTCGCCGTAAGACCTATCTGTGTCGGTGCAACGTACAGCAAATCGTACAGACAAAATAATCAATGTGTAAAAGCTGTGACACCGTACTTGTCTCTGAACGCATGGAGAGAGCCATGGGCGCCCGCAAGGGGGGTGGGGCAAGGGGGGGGGGCACTTGCCCCCCCTGGAATTCTAAAGATGTTGATGTTCAATTGTTTAATATCATACCAGATTATTTCATAAACTGAAATTACTGACAGTCATCTAGTATATGTTATAACTGGAAGTTTCTGTAAACAATTTAATGTTGCTGACGTTATATTGGTTTTTATATTCAAGAAAATTGTTAATGTGCCCCACCCCCCCTGGAAAAGATCCTGCGGGCGCCCATGGAGAGAGCATAGATACGCAATATGTTTCACCATGAGCTTTTCCGCAGTCACATTGACATCCTCATTTGAAAAGTGCAGTCCTGGGTACAGTATATGGCCACTCTGTTGCCAGCCATATGAGGCGTCCTTAGGTAAAGTGTAGTTCGTCAACAAGTTTGTCTTTGGTCCTTTGACAGAGGTCGCTGATGTGTCTCACGTTCTACAGTGACCGAGTCTGACGGCAGCTAGCCATCACTGTGTGTTCGTATTATGATACACATTGCTTGGCTCAGCTGGGGGTTTGTCGAGAGTCGTAAAAGTACCTTGGCCTGTGTACTTCCTAGTGATGTAATGAGAACTCTACAAGCTTGAGATGAAATAAGTAATGATAATAAATGTAAAACAAATCGAATACACGGGCATTCAAAAAAAAATATATTGTTTTATTTTTAGGCTCTAATCTCCCTGTATTGCTCATGCGCTGCAATAGTGGCACAACTCAAAAACTCAAGTTCTGAGATAAACGAGTACAAAGTTCCCCTTAGTAGTGAAATTAATCTGTAGAATAAAGTTCAAGTGGTACTAAATTGCTCGATAGGAGTTAAGTTAGTAAAAATGTTACTTAAAAATTGCTTCTCCAATTTCAGATCATCGCTTATATTACTCCTTTTCTTTCTTTCTTTCTTTCTTTCTTTCTTTCTTTCTTTCTTTCTTTCTTTCTTAATCCTCGAATTCAGTAAAGGGTCCCACCTCTATCTCATCAAGGACAGTGTCTTGGAGCGTCAGACTTTGCGTCCTGGGGATACAACTGGGGAGAAGGACCAGTAACTGTAATTGTAACTCGCCTAGGTGGACTCACCTGCTATGCTGAACAGGGGCCTTCCAGGTGATGGGAAGATTGGAAGGGATAGACAAGGAAGAGGGAAGGAAGCGGCTGTGGCCTCAAGTTAGGTACCATCCCGGCATTTACCTAGAGGAGAAGTGCGAAACCACGGAAAATCACTTCGATGATAGTTGATGTGAGAATCGAACCCCCCTTCCCTCCCCTCTACTCAGTTGACCTCCCGAGGCTGAGTTGATCCAATTCTAGTCCTCGTACCACTTTTCAAATTTCGTGGCAGAGCCAGGAATCGAACCCGGGTCTCCGGGGGTGGCAGCTAATCACACTAACCACTACACCACAGAGGTGGGCTATACTACTCCTAATGGTAAATCATTTAGTGTTTTCTTTGTGAGCAATCATTTTAATATTTTCGGTCATCATCGCATAAAATGTACAAATTCAGGATCCTTGTGGTCATTCACGGTTTGTGAACTGATGTCTTTTGAAAAGTATATATATTATAGGCCTAGATTATGTTGGACTATCTTGGAAATTTGCTGCTTACTATAACGAAACCAATTTACGGACAATGCTAGAGTCCGCAATAATTCCGATTTCGTATTTTTTGAGTTGTTCCACTATGAGCGGTATGTCGGCTGTTCTGTTGGTTATGCGCTCTGTGGTCAACTGTGTTGATTGGTGACAGGACACTGGAGCCAGCAGTGCTTAAATCTCAAAAGTCTGGGAGATTTCTAGCACATCATTTTAAAACGCTATAGGAAATACATTAAACTTCGGAAACTTTGGGAAATGATGACACGAACGTATATTTTCAGCCGGCGCCGCGGTATAGGAGTAGCGTGCTTGCCTTTTACCTGCAGGCCCCGAGTTCGATTCCCGACCAGGTTAGGGTTTTTACCTAGAACTGAGGGCTGGTTCGTGGTCGACTCAGCCTACGTGATTACAATTGACGAGCCATCTGACGGTGAGATGTGGGCCCCGGTCTAGGAAGCCAAGAATGACGGCCGAGAGGATTTATAGCTCTGACCACACGACACCTTTCAATCTGCAGGCCTTCGGGGTGAGCAACGGTCGCTCGGTAGGCCATGGCCCTTCGGGGCTGTTGTGCCATCGGGGAGGGAGGGGGTTTATTTTGAGGTTTTAAATGAATCGTGATTTAAAGCATTAAGATCGTCTTAAAAAGTGCACATGTGAGAGACGCTCATTTCCAAAAGGTACCAAATAAAAATACCAATTGACAGTTGAGATGCTGTTCGTAGGAAGCTCCATAATATGAAAGAGAAGGAAATCCTTACAAAACGGCCCAAATCCATGCCAAACAGCGCGTTCACAATCACATTTCGTACCTATAAGTACCAAATGTCACCAGGTGAACTGACCGAAACATACGCATCTACGCAGGCAATGACGAGCCATTTACGGGGCACGTAAGCAGCAGCAACAGAACACCTTGTGTAATTTACATTGTTGAGTTCGTTTAATATATCTGCGCCTTCACTGTAAATAACTCATTTAGATCACTGCATAGTCAGTTTGTGATGACTGCACTGATATACGTATTTATAGATAGATAGATTGATTTATCATCAACAGGTTATTTGCCCAGGCGAGATGATTCAATAAAACATAATATACAACAAATACACCTGAAATAAATAACACTAATTTCCTAAAATAATAACCAAGCTTAAATTAAACCTAGATACCTTTATAAACGCATATTTACACAACCTTAAATAAATAAATAAATAAATAAATAAATAAATAAATAAATAAATAAATAAATAAATAAATAAATAAATAAATAAACGATTGATTGATTGATTGATTGATTGAATGAATGAATGAATGAATGAATGAATGAATGAATAAATAAATAAATAAATAAATAAATAAATAAATAAATAAATAAATAAATAAATAAATAAATAAATAAATATCCATCTCCTTAAATAATTATAATGACTTCTCCAAGGCGTTTAAAATTAAAATAGGAGTAAGGCAGGGCGATGGACTATCACCGACTCGAGAAGGTTATCCGTGAATGGGAAAAATAACAAGAAAGGTTTACTGAACCAAGTATACATTGGAGGTTCAAAGAACGGTGTGAAGATCAACTATCTAGCTCTTGCTGATGATTTAGCGATTCTTTCTAGAAACACAGATACAGTTGTAGAACAGATCACTCTTTCGAAACAACAAGCTGAAAAGGCTGGACTTAGGATCTTCTTTGAAAAAAACCAGGCACTTGACTAATATCCACACAGCTCCCCAACAACTAAAGACAAGAAATGGTAAGATTGAAAGAGTTAACAGCTTCATATATCTCGGAAATATTGAGCAGATGGGATCTAATGAAAGAGAAGCTAACAACAGTAGGCGCGATAGGATGGCTGCAGCGTATCGCAGAACACACGAGATGTACAAGTAAAAGGCAATTTTAATGCAAGCTAAACTCAGACATTACAACACGGTGATCAAACCCGAATGTCTGTATGGAAGTGAATGTCTCCGAATTACTGGAAAAGCTGGTCTGAGAGAAGCTGAGAAGTTTGAGAGGAAGATCCTTCGAAAGATGGTGGCTGGAAAACGCAGGTTGCGAGGGTGAGAGGAACTTTATCAGAAAACCGAACGACTGATGGAATCCTTTAAGAAGCGACGACTCAAGTTCTGTGGCCACCTATTTAGAATGGAATACAAGCGGTTGACTACGAATATTTTTACCATACTCGACAGTAGACCTAACACATATTTCCTCTCTCCTTTAAAATTATAGGCCTACTTTTGGTAATGATGTTATTGGTTTTACGTCCCACTAACTACCTTTCACGGTTTTTGGAGATGCCGAGGTGCCCGCAGTTTGTCCCGTAGGAGTTATTTTAAGGGCCAATGTCAGTCAATGCACTGTTTCATTTAAGCACCACTACGAGCGCTAATGTGAGTCAATGCAGAGTTTCACATAAGCCATTATGGCTACATTCGCTGTGGACATTTTTCAAAACATCATAAAACGCCTGAGGGTATAGGACCAAGGAACGCATTACAGAAAGAATTATGTAAATAAGTTAATTGGACTAGGATATGAATAAAAAAGAAGACGAGTAAAGGAACAATCGATAGACAGTTTTAGACTCTTTTAAGCTGCATCATGTTCCCTCCGTCCTTATTTATTAATATTTTTTTGTTAATTTGCAAAGGGTTCTGTTTTAGTAAAGATAAGTGTAACATGATACCGACCTTCCCACCTCGTTGGCCACCTTGATGCCGAGTGGTGTAGGCTCCGAGCCGTTACCCACCCAGAAGTAGGCGTCAGGCCCCGCGCCGTCGTAGTGCAGATTGGGGATGTAGAAGGTCTTGGCGTCCAGCACGCTGATGTTCCCTGAGCGAAGACCGTGCGCCAGTCTCTTGAACTCGGGCAGTACGCGTGGTTTGGGAACCTCCAAATTAGGAGGGATGAAAACTTCTCCGAAGTTAACCTGTAACATGAGACAAGAAAATATTTTCAGTCACTTGAAGTGGTGGATTACGGAATTACATGAGTGCTGTGTTGTTGTGCTGAAATTTAAACTTCATCCAGAGGTTTATTCTAAGCTTCCGGCAGACACCGTTATGTGATTTTGCAACAGGTACTTAGACAATATTTTTATCTTCACTGGTAGTGACAGCTTAGACCAGGGATGGCGATCCTATGACACGCGTGCCACTAGGTGACTCGCGAACACTTCTGCGGCACGCCACACAATGTGCTAACATATTTTAATGTTTTTAACATGTAATAAATAGTTTAGAGGAGAATTATCCGGAGTATTCACAATCAGAACAGGACTAAGACAAGGTGATGTATTATCACCACTTTTGTTTAATTGTACTCTGGAATATTTGATGAGAGGATGGTATAAATAGAATAACAAAAATAGTATAAAATTGGATACACTAAATATAACATTAGCCTAAATTGCTTAGGATTTTCAGATGATCTGGCACTACTAGCTGATAACCTTAATGAAGCTCGGAATCAAATCACAAGTCTCCACACTATTGCTGGAAAAATAGGATTAACAATTTCATTTGAAAACCTAAAATAATGGGAATAGATCCCCTTTTAATAAGCAGTATTCTGGTATGTGGGAATGAAATAGAAATTATAAAACAATTTAAATACATTGGATCAAGTATAACATACAATTTAAATGAAAAACATTCTTGGACAGGGAGAACGAATAAATTATCCAGAGCCCAAAAGTAACCAGAAATAGATACAACTAGAAATGTGTGTTAATAAATACAAAATTGAAACAATATAAGACTGTAGTCCAAACTGAAGTAACTTATGAAAGTGAAACATTATTTAAACTAAGGCAAAAGAATAACATAGATAAAATTTTAAAAATGGAAAGAAGAATAGTAAGAACATGCATTAATAAGAAGTGCCGAAAAGAAGGAGAATGGGGCATCATCCCAAATGCAGCAGTACATCAGGAAATAGAACCTATAGCGGATTTCATAAGCAAGAAGAGAATATCGACCCTGTTCTGCCAAAACGGTGAATGTTACAATGCTCTTCCTATCCATTATTTCCCTTAAGACTGGTCACGCCTTCCAGCCACATATTGATATTCGGTCCATCAGAACTATTTCCGTTGAGTTCGTTTTCCTATGTGCGTCTGTAAAGGAAAATGGACCTTACTGTACCATACTGAAGGAATGTATGTTTGCATGACATTTACCCACTCCTAGAATGTGATGTATTTAAGGTTCATTTTCCTTTACACACGCGCGCATAGGAAAATGAACTCAACGAAAATTGTTCTGATGGACCGCATATCAATATGTGGCTGGAAGGCGTGACCAGTCTTAAGGGAAATAATGGATAGGAAGAGCATTGTAACATTCACCGTTTTGGCAGAACAGGGACGATATCATTCTTTAGTCATCCGCTGAGAACACCTCAAGACAGGTTAATACGCAGAATTTTGGAGAAGCTTTGGAAACAAAAACAGGGCGATGACCTTCGATGTTAGGCCCCTTAAAACAACAAGCAACAAGAAACAGAAACAACAATCTGTCTGAATAAAAGAAATAAAAGAAGACTTGGAAGAATTAGACATAACACTGGAGGATTTAAAGAATAAATCAAACAAAGGAAGAATGTTAAATTAGAATAATAATAATAATAATAATAATAATAATGTTATTTTCTTTACGTCCCACTAACTACTTTTAAAGGTCTTTGGAGACGCCGAGGTGCCGGAATTTAGTCCCGCAGGAGTTCTTTTACGTGCCAGTAAATCTACCGACACGGGGCTGTCGTATTTGAGCACATTCAAATACCACCGGACTGAGCCAGGATCGAACCTGCCAAGTTGGGGTTAGAAGGCCAGCGCCTTAACCGTCTGAGCCACTCAGCCCGGTGTGTTAAATTAGATTCCTATCAAAAATTGATAAAAGAGAAACAACTAAAAGGGTATTTTCAGAAGAAGAACGAAAACGAAGATCAGATAGAATGAAGAAATACTGGAAGAACAGAAAGTGAAAACCATAAAACATCATAGAAGACCGGGCAGAAATTGAATACAGTGGTCCAGTGCAGCCGTAAAAGCAAAATAATAAAAGAACAGGTCGAAAATAGAGCAAACCGGGCGAGTTGGCCGTGCGCGTAGAGGCGCGCGGCTGTGAGCTTGCATCCGGGAGATAGTAGGTTCGAATCCCACTATCGGCAGCCCTGAAAATGGTTTTCCGTGGTTTCCCATTTTCACACCAGGCAAATGCTGGGGCTGTACTTTAATTAAGGCCACGGCCGCTTCCTTCCAACTCCTAGGCCTTTACTATCCCATCGTCGCCATAAGACCTATCTGTGTCGGTGCGACGTAAAGCCCCTAGCAAAAAAAAAAAAGAGGAAAATAGCATTTTTTAACTCTACTCTTTAATAAAGAAGTATGTCGCAATTTATTCTATGAGCATATTTTTTAACAAATTTTATTAGGTTAAAGCAAAAATTCTTAAAATTTGCCGGTTTTTGAAATGTAATTTTTAGATATGTTTGCAAAATAAAATGATGAAACATCCCGTCGAAGGTTCTGTAATGTAATCTAAATGAAGTCAAATGACGGGTTTCATGATGATTTTAAAGGAAAATTACTGGTGGCTCACTAGACAATAAAAAGTAGTAAACAAAACCTTAATTGATACGCTAGTTGCGAATCTTATGACTTGAAGCGTAGGTATATTGAGACAAGAGATCCCGCGAAGTCATCACCACGTATTACGGGAGGGGCGGAGAGTTTAAATTACAAATGTCAAATTCCTAATGTGGTTTAAAATTATGTACTAAAATATAACGAACGTCAGAAATCTTAATTTAATTTCTCCCAGACGTTTGAACCGCTAGTAATGGGAAGCCTCGTGCACAGCGGGACATTTGTGCCTAAGTAATGCATTCTCAGTTGAAGAATGGACAATGTAATCACCGAAGATACCAGGACGTTAAAGAGTCTGATATAAGAAGAACCTAACTGACTGCAGCGTCTGACCAGTCTGATGAACAAAGAACCAGAAAATAAGATAAGAATTGTCGACCTTTGATAGTTTTGATTTGCTTGTAGTTCTAGGATGAGCTTTTTTTAACAATCGGTAAGCTATAAATGGCTGCAATGATGCACACGGAAGTTAATAGTTACACTCGCCAATAAGTGAATGATTATGATGATGATGATGACCTTTGTGGTACAAAAATATCTGTCCTTGAGCAGGAAGGAAATCTAAAGGAGATCGTCATCGCCAGAGTTCATAAAACAATAATTTAACTCATGCCATGAACGGTGATTGAAGAACGACTCAGTGCATTGTTCACTAAAGTTCCCTGTAGCAATGCCTTCGTCATATTAAACTTATGAACAGAAGTGAATGCATATTAGTTTCCCAATGTTACATTCTTAGAGAAATAATTTGAGATAAAAACCAGTCTTCTATGTTATGTTAGTCCTCTGGATATGGACTTTTAAAATAACAAGCGAGTTTTAATAATACATTGTACGATATATGAACATAGCCCCGTGTACAATATTATATTTGTAAAATGGTGTTTTTGATTCTCTTTTGCTAGTATGCCTGAACCTAGCGCGTTCGAGGAGGTATGAGGGCTCAGCTTCCTCAGGAGTTATGTGATATGTGAGTCGGCCGAGCCGGTCAGGGAAGCCAAAATATCACGGATGAGGCTGTCACATGGCCCCATATCAAGACATGGGGACTCCACAGCAAGAACGTAGCTCTGTTTTGCGGCCCTCAGTGCTGGGATGTGAGTGTTGGAATTAACCAGACATGATTAAAATCCCTGAGCCTGCCGGGAATCAAACCCACTACCTTCTGAACCGAAGGCGTCGACATTTAGCAAACGACAGATAACAACGGACATATTTAAAACAATTTGATTTTTAGTCGAAGTCTCATAGGACTGCAGTTTGTAAGTAAGAATTTCGCAAGATACTTCTACTGTACTTCACAATACTGCCACATACATGTTGTGTTACCGTGTGTACTAAGCCACGGAGCTTTGAGAAACATGCAGGGTCTCTCATTTAAACTAAGACCGTCGACGCGACGTTTTTACTCTTCGATTTGTAAGCTGTAGAATAGTTTTTGACCTTGCTAGCAGCCTGCACGTGTTCGACCTGGCAAGCATCAGTCGCCAGTCTGAATCTCAGCTGTTAACATGGGGAGAGAGTTATCGTTGCAACACCGATTTTTCTATGTAAAAGTTCTGGTTACAACTTAATGGTCATGTGAACAGTCATAACTCTCGCTATTGGTGAGCAGAAAATCCTAATAATGTTTATGAAGTCCCTCATTATCATAGGAAGATTGGTGTTTGGTGTGCTGTTAGTGCAAGACGAATAATTGGGCCTATTGTTTTCGAGACGGCAGTAAATGCAGAGGGGTACCAAGATGATATTTTGACGCCATTTTTCCATCAGTTAACGGAAGAAGAAAACTCGCGTGGGTGGTTTCGACAAGATTCAGCCCCTGCTCATACAGCATACGATTTTCTTCTTACAATGTCGGAAATGTTCGCAGTCAGAGTGATCAATGCTGGTCTATTTCCCTCTCGTTATTCGGATCTAACATTGTGTGACTTTTACTTGTGGAGTAAACTGAAAGGAAAAGTGTATCGAACAAATCCTCACATATTGGAGGAACTGAAATAAAACATTACGAATGAAATCAGAAACATTACATTGGTAGAACTCACTCGCAACAGCCAGAATGTGTTTACCAGATACAGTGCCTGTATAACCCAGCAAGGACGACACTTCCAGCATCTTTTATTACATAAGATTTCATATAAGATTGTACACACGTTTAAGGCAGGGCGGCCGCGCGCGACATTAGTTCGGCTGAGGCAGCTGCCGTAGCGCAGAGTACAAACACCGAGCGTTCGGTCTTAGTTTATATTCCACAGCAAATTTCTTCTTTCTTTCCTTATCTGTTTACCCTCCAGGGTTAGTTTTTCCCTCGGACTCAGTGAGGGATTCCACCTCTACCGCCTCAAGGGCAGTGTCCTGGAGCGTGTGGCATTGGGTCGGGGGATACAACTGCGGAGGATGACCAGTACCTCGCCCAGGCGGCCTCACCTGCTATGATGAACACGGGCCTTGTGGGGTGGATGGGAAGATTGGAAGGGATAGACAAGGAAGAGGGAAGGAAGCGGCCGTAGAGGAGACGTGGGAAATCACGGAAAACCATTTCCAGGATGGCTGAGGTGGGAATCGAACCCTCGTCTACTCAGTTGACCTCTCGAGGCTGAGTGGACTCCGTTCCAGCTCTCGTACCACTATTCACATTTCGTGGCAGAGCTGGGAATCGAACCCGGACCTCCGGGGGTGGCAGCTAATCACACTAACCACTACACCACAGAGGCGGACCACAGCAAATTTCTCGGCTACAAATGCTAGTGTCAATATAAAGGTATTATGTTGATCTTAAACTTTTGGGACTGGGCGAGTTCTGGGGCTGTACCTCAATTAAGGCCACGGTCGCTTCTTTCCCACTCCTAGGCCTTTCCTATTCCATCGTCGCCATAAGACCTATCTGTGTCGGTGCGACGTAAAGCAAATTGCAAAAAAGTATTTTGGGAAGTACTGTACTTGTACCTGTTTTCGTTCCCCATGACACCTCTTTGTTTCATTTTGCACTCGGAAATTACTTGCACCTATTTTTTCCGCACCATGTCTATGAAGAGAGACAGCATTCAGCTCTGTAATCGTCTACTTGTTTCAACTGCATTATTAATGTTATCGTTTTTGATGTCAATTATGTAGCAGTGGTGGATATTACTGCCTTCCCTTCTGTTTTAACAGCAAACAAGTCAGTAACGCCGGAAAGTGAGTCAGTTGCTGTCGACGGCCGTTCTTGAATGATTCAAAGTGCTTCGATGTGCTAGTTTCCTCTTGACGTCATACCAAACCGTGGAAGTACTTACAAAAAAAAAAAAAAAAAAAAAAAAAACGCGTTTCGCATCTGTGTTAGAGTCCATTATTTGAAGAACACTGACTCTAGGGAACTACTAGCTCGGTGGCGCGTTTTACTCTTACTTGGAGGCCTCAGGTTCAATTCCAGGCTGAGGGTAGCAACTGAGGAGGAAGGGGGCCTGATCACGAAATCCCAAAATATACCTGGAACGCCGTAAGACCTGTGCATGTCACAGGTTTTCTTTGCTCTCAGCAATTTCCCCTTAAAAGGATAACATTTTCGGTGAACGATTTTACACTTGATGACATATCGTAGAGGTACTTTGGAATGCGAATGATCTCGTTGGATGGCGCGTCTTCAGTAAAATTGCTTTCCCGTGTCGTACCTTACCGTTGATGACCCTTTTCAATGTAATCTGAGTGAGACTGCTAGGGCGGGTGCTTCACCCACTCACTTGCAATTAAAGTAGCTCTGCAGTAGTACCTACGCTCTTTAACGGTACATTAGCTCCAAGCGTCACAGACTGTTTTAAAATGAACCCAGACCCTCCTAATGTCATGAGGTGTTGGGCAGTCTGTTCCTTATCCACTTTTGTGGCCCAGGTAATACGTAGGTGGTTCAATAAGTTAACAAGAACTCTCAACTGTGCGTTCTTCCCTATGCCATTTTAGCTCTTCACCTAACCAGAGATGATACAGCCCCGCCATTAAACCCAACCTCACCATTCTTAATATTGTGATTTGTGGGCTGGGAAGGTTTCCGGCCTATAGCAGCGGAAGCACCCCGGTGGACTGAGTAATGCACTAGCTTTTGACCGTGGCTTTGCACGGGTGGAAATTTATTTTGTGGCCATCTGTAGAACTAATGAACACAGGGAGCTGTATCAAAATGCATTCAGTTTTGAACATTCTGTTTATTTGTTGGTAGAAGCAAGACACAAGTGCTACTGTTAGCAAAAGGTGCAAGTAATGACACCCTGAGCTGACTCTCTGACCGAGAAGTCCTACTGGAATCCTGGATATCTACTTTAATATTGGGATGTTTAATGAAAAATGCGTTTTGGCGTTCAGTCAATTCGAACAGAACGGCGGACAGACAACACTTCTTATTAGAGTTAAGAGAGAATGGTTGTTCTTATTAGACGTATAACAACCACAAGATCATGATACCCCCAGTATGCTAAGTACAATTGAAAACATAATTAATATTTCTTAACTCCCCAAGGAGGCCGAGCTAAATGAGGAGGAGGGGTACAAGAATTAAAACAGTGCAAGATTTTCTTCATTACATAAAATAAATTTCATCGTAAAGTCCGTATTGTCGTACGTATACTTTAAGGTTAAGTCAATATTCCACCTTTACAATACCATAAGTTTATTGTTTATTTATTTAAACAACATTATTAAATAATACGGGACATGTTTCGTCTAACTTGTAGACATCATCAGCCATAAGATATGCAAGAAAAAGCTTAAAAAAAGGACAAGGACAGAACGAACACAATAAAATAAATTGGTTGTCGAACACGTCAATCAAAATAGCGAGGATGTTCCAGATTGTTCCAAGTACAAACATTCAAAACCTGTTGACGAAAAAACTTAAATTCACACACATGAGAACGATATAGTAAAGCTTGTTGTTAAAATTCTTTTTGAGTGTGCCGTTGATATGCAGCAATCAGGTGCGTCGGCAAAAGCTGATAATGAAGTGTATAATGTTATTTGTAGCCGTAAACTCTTTTTCCGAAGCAATGAATTTAGATTTTTTAGGTTTGAAAGATTTATGACAGACCAAATTCAACATTGAGAAGGTATTGAGGGATGTTCTCGAGATAGTAAGTAAACCTTTCAAGTATCGATAGTGAGGGGATAAGGAGATATAGGCTTACTGGAAATAATAATATAATGTTATTTGCTTTACGTCCCACTAACTACTCTTTTACGGTTTTCGGAGAGGCCGAGGTGCCGGAATTTAGTCCCGCAGGAGTTCTTTTACGTGTCAGTAAATCTACCGACACGAGGCTGACGTATTTGAGCACCTTCAAATACCACCGGACTGAGCCAGGGTCGAACCTGCCAAGTTGGGGTCAGAAGGCCAGCGCCTTAACCGTCTGAGCCACTCATCCCGGCGATATGCTAGAAATCAAAGTATTGCGATCTTTAAAGTAAGGCGTAACATTGTAAATAGACATGGGTTATTAATGCATTCCCAGGCTGCCTAGAAACTTAGAGAGACCTTTCCCTATTGGCCCCCTTACAACCCCGGGATTTGTGGGAAACTTCTGAGACACATTTGTTGAGCCGGTGTCTGTCATTGACGGGATGTGCTGTCTAAGATAATGTGACCATGTGTCGCGCTGAAACATTTCAAAAGGGAACAACTCATTAAGCACGGCGAAATAAACCTTTACTCTTTTGTCTGCGAGGTGCAACAAAGCAGCTTTCTATTGCATGAGCTTTCCGAAAGGGAACGTAAGTACGTGCGGCGGAAGTTTTCTTACCATTCGAGAGCTGACGTTATTTGCATTTTGTTCCGTAATTTAGTCTTCTTTCGAGACAATCAATCAATCAATCAATCAATCAATCAATCAATCAATCAATCAATCAATCAATCAATCAATCAATCAATCAATCAATCAATCAATCAATCAATCAATCAATCAATCAATCAATCAATCAATCAATCAATCAATCAATCAATCAATCAATCAATCAATCAATCAATCAATCAATCAATCAATCAATCAATCAATCAATCAATCAATCAATCAATCAATCAATACTGATCTGCATTTAGGACAGTCGCCCAGGTGGGAGATTTCCTATCTTTTGTTTTCCTAGCCTTTTCCTAAATGATTTCAAAGAAATTGGAAATTTATTGAACATCTCCCTTGGTAAGTTATTCCGAACCCTAACTCCCCTTCCTATAAATGAATATTTGCCCCAGTTTGTCCTCTTGAATTCCAACTTTATCTTCATATTGTGATCTTTCCTACTTTTATAAACGCCACTCAAAGTTATTCGTCTACTAATGGCATTCCACGCCATCTCTCCAGTGTCGGATGTTCACTACAGTAAAACATGAACGGCGAGCTTCCTTGATGGTGTTGTCATAAAGTCTGAGATGATAGGCGATGCTTCAAAACATTTGGTGAATCGTACACAATGGTGGCAAGTCTACTGTAATTCTCTGTTCGATAATACAGACATTTTCGACCTGCCATCAACTTGGGCTCACCCACACGCGGGGTACGGTCAGATCACCTATTTCTTTAAAGACATTCACATTCGTCATGAAATGCAAGGCGTATGGGAGCCTGTACTTTAAACCTTCCTCACCCTACGTGTTTACTGTATCTGAACCTCCCACATCAACCAATTTGATCGGATCCTTAGTTCCGGAGTTAGAAGTCTGAATGTGAGCACGTTATTTCATTGGAATGTGTATAGACAAGGAAAAATCATCGGGAATCGAAACCTGGATACTAGGCTAGACCATTGCTAGACAATATAGGTAAAAGTTAAGACCACGACTGTCCTG
This sequence comes from Anabrus simplex, assembly GCF_040414725.1. Classification (NCBI taxonomy): domain Eukaryota; kingdom Metazoa; phylum Arthropoda; class Insecta; order Orthoptera; family Tettigoniidae; genus Anabrus; species Anabrus simplex. The sequence goes on from NC_090271.1 coordinate 235,293,760, forward strand.
TTTCAAATAATAACATGCTACCGTTCAGCCCTTGTGAGAACGGACAACCTCTATGGCTCATTCCACGTTAAGAAAACAGTATTGCTCTTACGGACCTACAATGAGTGAACATACCCCCTCTGAGACACCTATGATTTCTCGTGATTAAGGGATAGTATACTGTACTTTTTAATGTATTATGACAGATAGATAAAAAGGATGAGGCATTTTTGCCCGTGAGATACTAAAATAACTATATAACATTTTATTTTTTATAAATACGTTCGTAGGGAGGAAGTACAATGGCGGGAACAGCCATCGCTTCATTGCCTTGCTTCATTTGTCTTCTATGTTGCTCTGGTACAAGCATCTGTGAACCGCGGGCAGATCACTTCTGTAGTTAAGTTCTTTATTGCATGTGTGTTTTTAGGCTGTAAATCAGTGCGTACTTGTCTTGTGTGCCTATTTGTTTGGTCTCTTTCTTTTAACATTAACACCGTGATTTCTTTTGTAGAGATGTAGTTTACGGTATTTATTTGTTGCGTGTGTTTTTCAGCCTTTATATCAGTGTAGAGGCCTAATCGTATTCTTTTGAGTGAGTGTTATGTGATTAGCCTACGTGTGTGATTTCTTTCTTTTAACATTAATAGTGATCATTAATAGTGATTATTTGCGTTATGGGTGAGAACGTCCATAAAAATAAACAGGGAGAGGTACTGAGGAAGAAACAAAAGCAAACTGTGCTTAAGGAACTGAATTACCTTTCTCGAAAGAATCCAGATAAAAGTCTCAGCTGGGTGGTTAAAGCAACTGCTGAAGCAACAGGCATTTCTGAGAGGACTGTTTATAAAGTGCGATCAGCAGCCACTACAGGACCTTTGGCTTCTCCGATTAAAACAAGAGAACGTAAAGCACCACGGAAAGACAGCAGGTCAGTCAAGTTCAATGATTTTGTTCGCAGTGGTGTAAGGCGTAAGGTGCACGAGTTTTTCCTTAGAAACCAACCTCCAACCTTGTGAAGAATGATAAAGACCTTCCCGATTTCAAAAGAACAACTTTGTATCGTTTGTTGAGAGACATGGGTTTCCAGTACGAAAGGAAAGGAAATGCAGCTCGTTTGACGGAAAGAGAGAACATTATATCTTGGCGTCACAAGTGTCTGTCAACAGTTAAGAAATATCGAGACGAGGGAAGGAACATCTTTTACACTGATGAGTCGTGGGTTAACACAGGGCACACTGTTGGGAAAGAATGGAAAGATAAGACCATTTCAACTCCACGGGATGCTTTTCTGTCAGGACTATCTTGCGGTCTGAAGTCGCCTACAGGTCGTGGTCCACGGTTCGCGTTAGTTCATGCAGGTAACGAGAATGGGTTCGTGCCAGGGGCGAAGTACGTGTGTCAGTGCAAGAAGTATACCGCAGATGCTCACGACGAAATGGACGGTGATTGTTATGAGGAGTATTTTAAAGAACGTCTACTACCGAACCTGCCGCCAAACTCTGTTATTGTTCTTGACTATGCCTCCTATCATAGCCGCAAGAAAGAAGCTATGCCTACGAAGGCATGGAAAAAAGAGAACACGCGGTCATGGCTTCGAGAACGTGGTGTAGTGTATGATGAGAACATGCTGAAAACAGACTTGATGGCCCTCGTAAACAGTGTGCGATGGAAATACGATCGCCACAGAATCGATGAAATGGCTCTTCGTTTACCACCATACCATTGTGAGCTGAATCCTATTGAACTTGTTTGGGCGCAAGTGAAGCACTATGTTGCTATGAACAACACCACGTTCAAAACAAGGGAGATGGAAAGACTCATCGATGAAGGTTTCCTACGCGTGTCTACTGAAAACTGGGCGAACTACGTGAAACACGTGAAAAATATTGAAGCGGACATGTGGAAATCTGATATGATCCAGGACGAAATGGAGCCCTTCATCATTGCTGTCGGTAGTGAATCTTCGTCCGATTCAGATTGATAGAGGACTTCAGCCTGCAGCGGCAAGGACGTAACATTCGGTGAGTACCATAAAGTTGTTGTCTAATAGCAGATATTTTACTTTGGATGTATATTGCATAGTATTTGTGTGTGTTCTGTTATTTTCGTACTGTACAAAAGTTGTTACTGAAGATTTTGATGCTGTGGTGTGCAGTGAAAAGTCATGGCATAACTTGTACCGATACAAAAAAATGTCCATGTGTTTTGTTTGTGCTTGCTTTTGTTATTTAGCTGTTTTTTCTTAAGCGCATTTAATTTACCGCTGTTTTCTTTAAGACCGCTTTTAATTTTTACTATTGTCTTTTGTTAAGCGATACGACAGCACAGTAGAACCCCGCGTTGCCTGGGGAAATTTAATAATAATTGCTGCTTTACGTCCCATTAACTACTTTTACGGATTTTAGAAACGCTGAGGTGCCGGAATTTAGTCCCGCAGAAGTTCTTTTACGCGCCAGTAAATCTACCGATACGGGGCTGACGTATTTGAGCACCTTCAAATACCACCGGACTGAGCCTGAGTCGAACCTGCCTGGTTGGAGTCAGAAGGCCAGCGCCTCAACAGTCTGAGCCATTCAGCCCGTCTGGGGGAAATGTATTAAATGCAATTAAACGCATAATTCACCCTTCGAGCCCATAAAAATATTATTTGTATATTTTCTCCGGCGGTTCACCTCACACTTCAATGCTAAGGTTTCTTATGTGCCGTAGTTAACCTCTGATTCTGTACAAACCAAAAGTAGCCCCTGTAAACTCACCGTCCCCTTTACTTCATACAAAAAAGTTTCAACTTAGTTCATTCCGCTTGTTATCTTGAAGTTAAATATTGAATTTCACAGATGTATATGCCGCCGTTACCCCGTGATAGTGTTGCGCAGAGCCGTTCGATATGGCAACCCTGTTGTCATAAGAGCAATACTGTTTTCTTAACGTGGAATGAACCATAGAGTTGAGTAAGTGTAGCCCTGGGACGAGGGACTCAGCCGCACCTGGCAATACGGCGTAATGTATCAAGGATCTCTATTGCTACCTGTCTCTCCACGACACTTTCCCAGCTTCCAATATTTCTTATATCTTTCCTCCTCTCTTTGCAGTACTTTCCTTCACTGTATACACCCCGTCCCCCATTTCCAGGTTTTCCGTATGGTCCCTTTCCTCTTGCTTTCTCCTTGGTACTTTCTTTTGAAATCGGAATTCTCCCATTCACATCCTGTGTCCAGACCATTTCAGCCTGCTTGTTTCTGAAACTCCTTCTAATCTCTTAATTTCTGGTTCTAACTTTTCTTGACTTCCACACGATGCCTGTCTTGAGCACCTGAACTCTGAAAACATGTATGTACCTGCTGCACAGGTCGAACATAGATCTTCTTGGACCTTGATGGTTCCACTGTACGTACCTTTCACTCTGTTCTTTTTTCCCATCTTCTGTGATTACACTTGCAAAGTTCTTGAACTTTTTCTTCAACTTCGATTGGTTTTCCATTTTTATCTTTACTCTTCCTTTCTTCCTACCTTTTGTCAGCGCTACTGTTTTACTCTTCTGTTTATAAACTCTCCAGTTTGTTTAGTAACTTGTTGTTGTTATCTGCATGCAATTGGACCTTTACCTTGTTTATCCCCATTTTCTGGCAATAAAAATAGAATTGCTAATTGCCATCAACATTTCTGAACCTGAGAGTTAAACCAACATAAGTCACATTTTATTCATTTTATGAAACTTAGAGCCATATAATCGTAAGTCCACTGTCATTTTTATGGCAATAAAACAATTTAAAGTGTAAATTATATTAATCAGTGTGTTCAGTGATCAAACTTGCAAAAATATATCAAGAACAATGATGAACATTTATTGCTAAGTCATAATGTAGCAAAAAATACTCTTCAACTGACGCTTTTCCTCTTTCCTCTAAAATGACTTAAATGCGACTTACGTTGATTTAGCTCTGAGGTACGGAATGTACAGATCTGCCGACAGTGGGTTCCGAGCCCACTAACTCCCGAATGCAAGCTCACCGAAATCGATAGCTGCAGCCGCTTAATTGAGGCCAGTATCCAGAATTCGGGAGATAGTGGATTCGAACCACAGTGTCGGCAGCCCTGAAGATGGTTTTCCGTGGTTTCCCATTTTCACACCAGGGTAATGCTGGGGCTGTACCTTAATTAAGGCCACGGCCGCTTCCTTCCCACTCCTAGCCCCTTCCTGTGTCATCGTCGCTACAAGACCTATCTGTGTCGGTGCGACGTAAAACAACTTACAAAAAAGAATGCAATCTCACAGCTACGTGACTCAAATATTATTATTTTTCAATTTTCTTTGTAACCACCATTACATTGTTACTGTTAATAATTTACTGTTGATACTTAATATTGTTGTTTATACCGATTGTTCTCTTTTATACTTATTTAAACTTGTTATTATTATTAGTGTATCATATATCACGTCATTCATTTCATCTCATTAACTCCTCTGATGAGGTTGACGTCAGGAAGGGCATCCGGTCACAAAAACCCGCCATGACAGATTCATCTCACCTCATACCCGACCCCGTAGGGAAACGGGGCAAGGGTTGGACAAACATGATTATTATTAGAGTAATTCGGCTGTATCTAATAAATAAATAAATAAATAAATAAATAAATAAATAAATAAATAAATAAATAAACAAATAAATAAATAAATAAATAAATAAATAAATAAATAAATAAATAAATAAATAAATAAATAAATAAATAAATAATGCCTGCAGTATCTGCTGGGTGGATTGAGTAGCTCAGTAGTTGCTGTTGTCGGTCCCAAGCCCGGAAAAAAGAGGAGGGTTGGCTTAAAGCCGTAAAATTACAGCCAGAAAATAAACATCTTGAGGCAATAAAGGGCACAACGGTTCCACATGTTAGTGGCGGTACCCCAACAGCGTCTGTTTCACATGTTAGTGGCGGCTGAATAAATATCCTCTGCGGCTAACAACCGTAGTTGTACATCGGAGCTTGCTCCACTTAAGGTTGCTAACCTTTGATAGGCAGATATGGAAAAGTTTTTTAGTAAAAGAATTCCACCGTCCAACCCCTTAAGGATGGAGAAGACTACATCGGATTCGGTGGGTAGTCACCTTAAAGACCAGAACGAATATGAACACTCAAATATACATACGTATAACCAAACATACAAACATAGAATCAAACATAAGCATATTAACTACATTGCGACGCACAATGTAAACTCCTTACTGAAAACCGGAAAGCTCAAGAACTTCACAGATGAATTAAATAGGCAAAATATTCTTGTGGTAGGGCTCCAAGATGAGAAATTTAACAGAAGATCCGTTTGAATCGCAAGGTTATAGCGTGTACAATGAGAAGCCAGGCCAAAGGGTCATGAAACACTTTCCCAATTTGGTACAGGATTTATAGAAAATTTGAAAATAATAGATTCCGTAATTGATTTTAAAGCCACCTCACCAGGAATTGCAATTCTAACTTTAAAAACCACCAAAAAAACTTTACACCATCATAAATGTTCATGCCCCTACCAATGAAAAAAATCCTAACAAAAACTCTGCAAGAAGTCCATAATTTCTGGAATCTCCTTGATCAGAAAATGAATAAAATAAATATGAATAACATCAAGATCCTTATAGGGGACTTAAACGCTCAACTGGATAAGGAAAAGAAGTATCGAGACGTAGTAGGAAAGTGGGCTCCTCATAAATATACTAACAGAAATGGCCAAAGACTCATAGAAATTTGCAGAACCATGGACTAATCTCCAAATGTACATATTTTAAAAGAAAACCACACAAACTTAAAACTTGGAAACATCCTTATTGGACAAAAGGAGAATGGCAGCTAGACGACGTATGTATGGACAAATTCTTTCACAAGGAAATCCACAATGTCAAAATTCTAAGGGGAAGGGACATTGGTTCAGATCATTACTTAATTAAAATCAACATTAACTTTACTCCATTAAGAAGAAAAAGACAAAATAAAGTTGGAGAGAAAAGGACATACGATCCTCATCACTTAATCCAGAGTGCCCAGTATCGGCAAAGAACAGGAATTACAAGACTAACAGACGATTTAGATGACCTAATACCAATTCTTAAAAGTAATGCAGAAAATCTAGCTCCATTAAATCAAAGGAAAAGACATGCCTGGTGGACCTCTGATTGTGATAGAATGCATGAAAAAAGACATCAAGCTTGGTTGAAATTTCAAGCCCACAAAACGGAAGAAAACGCCATGAACATCAAGAATGTCAGAAAAGAATTCACCCAAACTATTAGAAGAAATAAAAGAAAATAACAAATAGATTTAATAAACTCTATTGAGGAAAATTATTACGAAACCAATTCTAGAGATTATTACAAAGCCTTTGGTAAACAATTGCAAAAATACAACCCACCCACATTATTGTTGAAAAATAAAGATGAAAAAATAGCGCATAACAATAAGAAAAACGCAAAAATCATGGCGGAAGCATTTAACAAGCTCTTGAACAGTGATGAATCTGAAAAGCTCTTATTAATTGATACACATACCGCGATAAAAACAAAATCAGAAAATATAAACCCACCTACAACAAAAGAAGTTGAAACAATGCTTAAAGAAATTAAGAACTACAAAGCGTGTGAAGAAGACCCGGTTTTTGCACAGATGTGGAAATATGTCGGCAGTGCAACTCAGACATCCCTCCATATGATATTACACACGATTTGGACATCAGAAAAATTCCCAGAACAATGGACAACAGCTATAATTAATCGAATTCATAAGAAAGGTGAAAGAAGTAATCCAGACAACTATAGAGGTATTTCCATCCTTGACTAAACGTATAAGATTTTCTCTAAGATACTATATAATCGGATTAAAGAACAACTTGATCAAGAGTTAGGTGAATACCAGGGAGGCTTCAGACCTTGGAGAAGCTGCTCTGAACAAATAATAACTTTGAAGCTAGTCATGGCATATTACAGAAAACAAAACACGCCCGTTTCAATAACTTTTATAGATTTCAAGAAAGCTTACGACTCCATCCACAGACCATCATTATTAAAAATTTTAAGACATTTCGGACTTCACCCAAGGCTAATCAAATTGATTGAACTTACTCTAACTAATACAATTTCTAAAATTACTGTAAGTTCAGAGGAGAACTTTCTGAACCATTCTTGGTAACAACTGGTTTAAGACAGGGTGACGGATTGTCACCACTTCTTTTTATCTGTGCACTAGAGTACGTTTTGAGGGAATGGTACAAGAACCACTCGAAAAATATAAAAATTGGAAGCGAGAAGGATCATTCTTAGGGCATCTAATACGATCACCAGAAAATAGAATCAGTAGAAAAATAATAGAAAAATTATGGAAGAGTAAGAGGAAGAATAATATTAGATGGATCACAGAACTTAAAGAAGACATGAGAGAGTTGCATGTTACAATAGAAGATTTGAAATACAAAATCAATACACTCAAATACTAAAAGATAAACACACTAGACTACAGACAAAAATCAATAAGCAGAGAATAGGAAAAGTGATTCCAGAAGCAGAAATAAAATTACGTTCAGAAAGGATGAAACAGTATTGGGCTGACAAAAGGAAAACCTCCATAAACCTGACTAAGTAGTCTTATGTTGGATAAATAAATAAATAAATAAATAAATAAATAAATAAATAAATAAATAAATAAATAAATAAATAAATAAATAAATAAATAAATAAATAAATAAATACTTCAGTTAATCGCAGTTTCTATGCAGAGGTTGAAGCCAGTATAGTGCAGGAGTGGCTGTAGCATTAAGGACGCCATCAAAAGTCAAATACATTATATAAAAGTGTAAATAAATAAATATTCACTTCTCTTTTCAGTCATGCACACGAAGCTCGATGATTTAAACCATCCAGGGCAGAGCTGGCGGTTGCTAACAACAACCACGGTTTGAGACGGTCGTAAAACGGCTAGCTTCCTCCCTGAGTTGGATATAATTGTTACGAATTACGTTTTAGAAATTTGTTGCGAAAGTTACTGGAATGGATGAAAGCGGGCATGGAAAATAGTGGTAGTCTGGTGCTGAACCAAGTCCCCTTGAGGAGGGATAATCACATAGCTTCTTAGCCATTCATAGCTTGGCGAACAGTGGTTACAACAGCGAGATTCAATGTGTGTGGGAGGTGATGTTTCACCTCTGACCTTCCACCCACACACACAATGGAATTTCACTGTAATTGCTTCCTGCCCACTCGAATATTCCGTGTATTTGATCTAAATGAGGGAGAGTTTGTCCGCTTTCATGAATGAAAACTCTTCTTCAAACTACTATAACGCAAACGCAGGTTTTATTTGCTATTTCGTTACAAACTTTGACGGGGCGTGATGGTTGTACGTTTTGGTGAGAATACCAACAGTTTTATTTTAAACGAGAAATATAAGAAAAGAAGTGGATTTTCCAAACACAAAAAATTGGTGTTTCTTTATTTTTAAAGGAGATTACAAGTACCAATTTTCACGTCTGTAACATATTCAGTTCAGTCCTTTTCAGCCCCCTCTTAAGCGGAGTTTCTTCATAAAAATAATTCAACCCCTTTTTTGGTCCCTCCCCACACTTAAATGGATATTCCTAAAACAAAAAAATACGTGTTCCTTTATTTTTAAATGAGTTCCCAAATACCAATTTTCGCGTATGTAATATATTTAGTTTTGAGATACAAGTATCCCAATTAAGCGATATAACCCCCCTTTTCAGTTCTTTTTATCACCCCCTTAAGTGGAAACAAAATTATACGTGTTTCTTTATTTTAACGAAGATTCCAAATACCACTTTTTACGCCTGTAACATGTTTAGTTTCTGAAATGTACTCATTTTAAAAGTACAGCCCATTTTAATTTCTTTTAGTCCCCCTCAAGTGGATTTTACGAAAACAAATTATGTCTGTTACTTGATTTTTAATGGAGATTCCAAAAACCAATTTTTACGTCTGTAACATGTTAAGTTACTTGAGATATATTCATTTTAATAGTTCACCCCATTTTTCACTTCTTTTCAAACTCCCTTTAAATTGATATTCCGAAAACACAAAAGCACGTGTTTCTTTATTTTTTAAAGGAGATTCATAGATTTTATATTTCATATAGATTTCATATACGAATTTTCACGTCTGTAATATCTTCAGTTTTTGAGATATAAGTATCCCCATAAAACGGATTCAACCCCATTCCACTTACTTTTACACCCAGTAAGTATATTTTCCGAAGACAGGAAAAAAGTATTTCTTTATTTCTAAAGGCGATTCCAAATACCAATGTTCACGTCTTTAAACTGTTAAGATTTTGAGATATAGATTTACTCACTTTAATAATAATTAAACCTCCCTCCTGTAGCCCCTTAGCGATGGAATATCCAAAAATCCTTCCTTAGTGAAAACCTACACTGTAATATAAATGCATTCAAAAAATGTAATTTATTTGTGTCCAGTAGTTTTGGCTCGGCGATGAATTCGTCAGTCAGTCAGTCAGTCAGTCAGTCAGTCAGTCAGTCAGTCAGTCAGTCAGTCAGTCAGTCAGTCAGTCAGTCAGTCAGTCAGGACATGTTATTTTATATATATATAAACACTGTACATATTACAGGCTATCAAGGATATTTTTGTTAGGTGACTCAGTTGTTAGGCATGTGGAGAAAGTGTTTGGAAGAAAGGGAGCCAGGTAGAGTGTTATCCAGTAATTAAGGCAGATGTTGAGGAAAATAGAAGGGAAGGAGGACGGTTAGGAGAAAATGGTAATTATTCCCGTTGGTACCAATAACGTAAGGCAAACAGGAATTGGTACTAACATATTTGGGGATGTGTGGGATTTGGTTGTGACAGCATGAGAGAAATTTAAGAAAGCAGAGATTTTTACTTGTGGGATTTTGCGTAGGAGGGATGCTGATTGGAGGGTGATTGACAATTTAAAGTAGACTATGGAATGGGTATGTGAGAAATTGGGAGTGAGAATTGTAAGTCATAGTGGGTGGGTAGGTGGTAGGAATCTACCCTCACATGGCATCCACTTCAACCGTATTGATAGAGGTGTGTGTTTAGAAGAGCTATAGGGAGGCACATTTAGGGAAAGGGGGTGGATCAAGGAGCAATGATGCTAGTGTAGGAACCGTGAAGCGAACTAAGGAAGACATGAAATGGTTAGTATTAAACTGTAGAAGCATTGTAAAGAAAGGAATAGAATTAGGTAATTCGAAAGGAATTGAATCATGGCTGAGAAGAAATATTATGAATGCGGAAATTTCCTCACTGAACTGGAGTGTTTACCGTAGAGACAGGTCATGAACGATACGAGGGGAATTATTCATACTAATGAAAAAACAGTAAGCTACGAAAAAGTTCAGGGTCAGAAATATGAAATTCTAGGCGTAAGACTTATCTCTAAGGACAATAGGCAACTTGATGACTTTGGGGTGTAGAGACCTGGCAGTTCGCCTCTGTGGTGTAGTGGTTAGCGTGATTAGCTGCCACCGCCGGAGGCCCGGGTTCGATTCCTGGCTCTGCCACGAAAGTTGAAAAGTAGTACGAGGGCTGGAGCGGGGTCCACTCAGCCTCGGGAAGTCAACTGAGTAGAGGTAGGTTTGATTCCCTCCTCAGCCATCCTGGAAGTGGTTTTCCGTGGTTTCCAACTTCTCCTTCAGGCAAATGGCGGGATGATATCTAACTTAAGGCCACGGCTACGTCCTTCCCTCTTCCTTGTCTATCCCTTCCAATCTTCCCACCCTCCATTAAGGCCCCTGTTCAGCATAGCAGGTGAGGCCGCCTGGGCGAGGTACTGGTCATCCTCCCCAGTTGTATCCTCCGACCCAATGTCTCACGCTCCAGGACACTGCCCTTGAGGCGGTAGAGGTGGGATCCCTCGCCGAGTCCGAGGGAAAAACCAACCCTGGAGGGTAAACTGATTAAGAAAGAAAGAAAGAAACAGACCTGGCAAGGCTGGCGCTGACGCAGATGCGGAATTATTAGATAAGGTAATCAACTATATGGGGAACGTCACAGCGGGTGATCTGAACTTACCAAATATTAATTGGGAAGGGAATGCGAAGGACATAAATTATGATCAACAAATAGTCAATAAGGTAATATGGGAAGCGCAGCTGAATCCTAAAGTAATGGAAACAACTAGAGGGGAAACTATTCTAGATGTGGTGCTGAGCTCTTTAGAGAAACTGAAATGATAGATGGTATAAGTGATCATGAAGCTGTCTTTGTCGTAAAAGTAGAACTATTAAGCAATTCCATATGGTTGCTAAAAGAGGCATGGGGAAATTTTCAAAAGCAATTACGATTAATGGAAAATGATAAATAAAAACGTAAACAGCCTATGGGATGTGTTTAAAGCGATTGTTGAGGAATGTGAAAACAGGTATGTGCCTTTAAATGTGGTAAGGAAGGGTAAGTACTTATTATATTATAACAGGGAAATAAAGAAATTAAGGAGGTGCAGGTTAGAAAAAAACAGGGATGGTTGCGGAAGTAAGGAGAGATTGAAGCAGATTACTAGGAAATTGAATTTAGCGAAAAAGTCGGCTACGGATAACATGATGGCAAACATAATTGGCAGCCATATGAATTTTAGGGAGCAATGGAAGGATTCCAGGAAGGAAATTACATCGAACGAGCTTGCCGTGCGGTTAGAGACACACACCCGTGAGCTTGCATTCAGGAGATAATGGGTTCGAACCCCACTGTCGGCAGCCCTGAAATTGGCTTTCCGTAGTTTCCCATTTTAACCCAGATCCAAGAACTTTCTTAAAGTGCCAAGCGCTTCATGTCATTGTGTTTATAATTTGTCATTATGTTTTAGGTCAACCTCTCGAGATGTATTTAGGCAATTCTCATGTAGATTGTTATCAGATTCCCTTTGCTTGAATTATTCTACAAGAACTGATGATGACTCCATGGGAGTCCAAACCGGCCTTCGATTAATAAATATAAAATATTTTACATTGTGTTGAATGGTGGAACATCCCTCAAATCCTATTATATTAGTTATACGTCAACACGGAAATGAAAATCATAACCTATGATGTATACAAAGGTAGTTGGAAACATGGATAATGTGGGTAGAGAAGAGGACTCATACTGATGAATTGATGAAATTTACCTATGATAATAAAGACATTTACAGAAATATACAAAAGTTGAAAGCTAGAAACGGAGCTCGATAGCTGCAGTCGCTTAAGTGCAGCCAGTATCCAGTATTCGGGAGATAGTAGGTTCGCACCCCACTGTCGGCAGCCCTGAAGATGGTTTTCCGTGGTTTCCCATTTTCGCACCAGGCAAATGCTGGGGCTGTACCTTAACTAAGGCCACGGACGCTTCCTTCCCATTCCTACTCCTTTCCTGTCCCATCGTCGCCATAAGACATATCTGTGTCGGTGCGACGTAAAACAAGTAGCAAAAAAAAAGAAGCTAGAAAAGCAGCTGGGATTGATAAAATTTCTGGGAATATATTTAAGTCTATGAGTTGGGATTTTGTACCATATCTGAAATGCTTATTTGATTACTGTTTGTATGAATGAGCGGTGCCTAATGAAGGGACACTTGCAATAGAAGCTCCAGTGTACAAGAGAAAGATGACAAACACAAAGCGGATAATTACAGGCTAGTCAGTTTGACATGTGTTGTTTGTAAGTGCTGAGAAAACATTGTTTCTGATCATATGTATTAGACACGTCTGCGAAATTACTAACTGGTTTAATAGAAGGCAGTTCGGATTTAGAAAAGGTTATTCCACTGAAGCTCAGCTTACAGGATTCCATCACGGTATAGCAGATATTTTAGATTTAGCAGGTCAAATGGACTGTATCGCTATTCGCTATTGAACTATCTAATGTTCTTGGTAGAATAGATCATGGGAGATTACTTACGAAAATGAGGTCTATTGGACTAGACAAAATAGTGGTTGAATGAGCGGCTAAATTTCTAGAAAACAAAAAATAGAACTCATAGAATTAGAGTCGTTTAAGTGTTATCTTATCCTATAATAATTAAGACTGGGGCCCCGCAGGGCAGTATTATTGGACCTTCACAACGTCAGCAAACAGCAAACAACTGGCGTGACGAAGATTATTCGGCAAGCCGTTAATCAAAATTAAAAATAGAAGGGGACCCACATTAGATCCTTGAGGAACACCGGAGTAACTAATGAAGTTGTCTGAGATATCGCCTTTAAAAGACACAAACTGACGTCGATCTTTCATGTAAGTACATAAATTCGAAATGGTGGTTCCGAGAACCCAAACTGGTGCATTTTTTGTACAAGAATTTTATGATCTACCTTGCCGAATGCTTTTTCGAAGTCTCTATAGACAACATCCGTTCTTCCGTTGTTATCCAATACATCATACAGTGTCTGAGTAAATCCTACAAGACTTGTAATGACAGATCTATTAGGTAAAAATCCATGCTGAAATTCTGAAATACCTGCCTTAATGTGATTATAGATCTTAAAATATACTGTATGTTCGTATACTTTTGCAAAGGCGTCCATAATGGAAACAGGGCGGTAGTTAGATATATTTTCATGAACGCCTGCCTTCGGAACTGGTGTAATTTTTGATATTTTACACTTTTCAGGGATGCAAGACTTTTTAAATGAAAGGCTGAAAATGAAGGTTAGCTGTGGAACCAGTATTTCTGCACAACCTTTAATTATATAAGGTGGGATGTTATCTGGACCCCTAGCCTTTTTAGGTTTTAGTTTTCCATTTATGACTCTTTTTACCTCCTCTTCTGATATAGAAGTAATATTGAGCACATCCATGGTTGGTAATACAGCAAAGAAGATTTTGAAGAAATAACTCATACTTGGTTGGAAGTCCTCTAACGTTTTGGTAATAAATTGACAAATTGTTCACAGACATTTAAAAGGCAATAGAAATGATAAATAAATGTAGAAGTTTACAAGTGACTGACCATTGGAAAATATTCATACATTAAGTGTATTAAAGGAAACCAAAACGCATTACAGTTTACCTAAATCTTCGACACTACGAAGGACATGAACAGGACTTCCGTCTTCTTTCCTGATTATTATTTTCCACTGTTATTAACCCATAGATATTTATAATTTTTGTCGGCTGCAGCTGTTTTGCCTTAGCGAACAGAATTCTCCTCCCTGGGGTTAAGGACTGATTAATGTACACAGGATTAGCAACGGTAAGGCCCAGGTGTGAAGTAGATAAGTTTCTTTTGATTTTTCGCCTCTCAAGGAGCTGTTCCTTATGACGTCTGTGAACGAACTTCACAATAATACCTGCAGTTGGACGATTGTTGACCTTTTTTAATCTATGGCAAGCATCAATAATGTCCTCTTTAAGCTCAACATCTAAGACCCTAGCGATATTTATGCCTGTCTGAACAACGTTTTCATTAGGAACCTCGGGAACACCATATATTTCAAGAGTATTTACCCTAGAATATTGTTCACTGTCATCACATCGGATCGAAAGGTCATTTACTGTTTTCTGGAGCCGCTGATTTTCGGACAACAGATTGTCTATTATCGTTTGCTATCTTGCGAATATTGCTTGCTGATTATCAAGAAGTTTCTGATGCTCATCTAATCTCTCGTGGCAGACATTAATTGAATTACCTAGCTATCTTTCAATATCAGTAGTTAATTTTCTTAGAGCTGTCATATCCTCCTTCAGAGTGACCAGAAGTTCATAGATGTCACCAACAGATGGCATCTCAGCTACTGACATTTCATCCTCATAGAGCTCGATCTTTTTTTACTATGACAAGCTTTGCACCTCCATTTATGATCACTGGATGAGAGTAACTTCAAGTCTCAGTCTTGGAGATTCACACATTTAGAATGAAGCCATTTACTGCAATAAGAACACTGTGTTTTAGCAGTGGTATCCTGCCTGGATACGGATTTTCCACACTCCAAACAGGTGCTCATCGCAAGCGTAACAAGGTTGATATCTCGAACAAACAGTGAAGAACGTACTCCGGTGTTTTGAATTCGTTGGGTTTGCAACACTGACCGCTCAATGTTTACTATCTGCGCACTTTTTAGCGATAGATTTACACCCTAGAGCTGAAGCGGTCGACCTCGGCAATCTTCGAGATTCGTACTGACAATCTTTGAAACACAAACTATGAATCGCTTATGCATCGCTGTGCGACGTCTGGCGTACACTTTACGTACTAGTACTGTTGTTATTTACACAGCAAAGCCAAACTATAGAATTAACTCTAGGAATAAGATTCGCATCGAGAAATGTTATATAATGTTATATAATGTGTGTGTGACACAATTATTGGCTTACAATAACAAAGATTTAGAAAATTCATATCGATCGACCATATTATCGACTCATACCAGATTTCATTTCCATTCAGTTGGCAGTACTTACGGAACCGGAAGCGCTCCCTTCTTACTCCTCAAACCCGTACACAAATCTATCGCTAAAAAGTGCGCAGATAGTACATAAAATATCCTTTATAAAAAATACAAATTAAACCAGTATTACGGCTACGGCTATCTACCAGCGAATCTTAGTGTTATTACTGTTCGTTGAAACTTACTACATCGGTAGACACGCCTCCAAGCCAGGAAACCAGCATAATAAGCAAAAATAACACATTTGCACCGGAGCACTACTCACACACGTCCTCACTCAACCGCCATATACTATATACAGTAGTAAATGAGTTGCAGGATTGTGAGCGACTGCAAGGGGACCTACACAATGTTATGCGATGGACAGCGGACAATGGTATGATGGTAAACGGAATGAAGTGTCACATTGTTTCATAAAAATGGAAGGGCCTCTCACTTTTAATTATTGTATTGATGGGGTGATAGTAGCTTATGGGGAACCCTCTAAGTACCTAGGTGTTAGTATAAGGAATGATCGTCAGTGGGTTAATCTCATTATTCAGATTGGAAATATAGGCTACAGAACTCTTCACATGGTTATGAGAGTACTTAGAGGTTGTAGTAAGGATGTAAAGGTTTGGGTGTGTATGTCTCTGGTAAGACCCCAGTTAGAGTATGGTTCCAGTGTATGGGATCCACACCAGGACTATTTAAAACGAGAACTGGAAAATAACAAACGGAAATTAGCACGACGTGTTCTAGGTGATTTCCGGCACTGGGCATTGTTACGGAAATGGTGCAATATTTTGTCTGTGAAGACTTGTGAGTAAGGAGACGAGATGCTCGACTAAGCGGTATGTTTCGAACAGTCAGTGCAGAGATGGCGTGGAATGGCGTTAGTAGACGAATAAGTTTGAGCGGAGCTTGTAAACATGAAGATAAAGTTGGAATTCAAGAGGACAAATTTGGGAAAATATTCGCTTACAAGACAATGATTTGATGATTGGAATAAATTACCTAGGGAAATATTTGATAAATTTACAAGGCCTTTGTTAAAGGTTCAGAAAAAGCTCGGCAAACACCTGATAGCGAATCCCCCACCTGGACGACAGACCTAAATGCAGATTATCGATGATTGATTTACTCAGCACTGTGATATAGGCCTGTCGGACTGAGTAATATAACCCTCGGCCCTCTGAAGTAGGCCGTGGGACTGAGTGATATAACACTCGACACTCTGAGGAAGGCCGTGGGACTGTGTGATATAACACTCGACACTCTGAAGTAGGCCGTGGGACTGAATGATATAACACTCGACACTCTGAGGAAGGCCGTGGGACTGTGTGATATAACCCTCGGCCCTCTGAAGTAGGCCGTGGGACTGAATGATATAACACTCGACACTCTGAAGTAGGCCGTGGGACTGAGTGATATAACACTCGACACTCTGAGGAAGGCCGTGGGACTGTGTGATATAACACTCGACACTCTGAAGTAGGCCGTGGGACTGAATGATATAACACTCGACACTCTGAAGTAGGCCGTGGGACTGAGTAATATAACACTCGACACTCTGAGGAAGGCCGTGGGATTGAGTGATGTAACACTCAACAATGTGAGGTAGGATGGGGGACTGAGTCATATAACACTCAGCACTCTGAGGTAGGCCGTGGGACTGAGTGATATAACACTCAGCACTCTGAGGTAGGCCGTGGGACTGAGTGATATAACACTCTGCACTCTGAGATAGGCGGTGGGACTGAGTCATATAACACTCAGCACTCTGAGATAGGCGGTAGGACTGAGTCACATAACACTCGACACTCTGAAGTAGGCCGTGGGACTGAATGATATAACACTCGACACTCTGAAGTAGGCCGTGGGACTGAGTAATATAACACTCGACACTCTGAGGAAGGCCGTGGGATTGAGTGATGTAACACTCAACAATGTGAGGTAGGATGGGGGACTGAGTCATATAACACTCAGCACTCTGAGGTAGGCCGTGGGACTGAGTGATATAACACTCAGCACTCTGAGGTAGGCCGTGGGACTGAGTGATATAACACTCTGCACTCTGAGATAGGCGGTGGGACTGAGTCATATAACACTCAGCACTCTGAGGTAGGCCGTGGGACTGAGTGATATAACACTCAGCACTCTGAGGTAGGCCGTGGGACTGAGTCATATAACACTCAGCACTCTGAGGTAGGCCGTGGGACTGAGTCATATAACACTCAGCACTCTGAGGTAGGCCGTGGGACTGAGTCATATAACACTCAGCACTCTGCGGTAGGCCGTGGGACTGAGTCATATAACACTCAGCACTCTGAGGTAGGCCGTGGGACTGAGTGATATAACACTCAGCACTCTGAGATAGGCGGTGGGACTGAGTCATATAACACTCAGCACTCTGAGGTAGGCCGTGGGACTGAGTCATATAACACTCAGCACTCTGAGATAGGCGGTGGGACTGAGTGATATGACGCTCAGCACTCTGAGGTAGGCCGTGGGACTGAGTGATATAACACTCTGCACTCTGAGATAGGCGGTGGGACTGAGTCATATAACACTCAGCACTCTGAGGTAGGCCGTGGGACTGAGTCATATAACACTCAGCACTCTGAGGTAGGCCGTGGGACTGAGTGATATAACACTCAGCACTCTGAGGTAGGCCGTGGGACTGAGTGATATAACACTCTGCACTCTGAGATAGGCGGTGGGACTGAGTCATATAACACTCAGCACTCTGAGGTAGGCCGTGGGACTGAGTGATATAACACTCAGCACTCTGAGGTAGGCCGTGGGACTGAGTCATATAACACTCAGCACTCTGAGGTAGGCCGTGGGACTGAGTCATATAACACTCAGCACTCTGAGGTAGGCCGTGGGACTGAGTCATATAACACTCAGCACTCTGCGGTAGGCCGTGGGACTGAGTCATATAACACTCAGCACTCTGAGGTAGGCCGTGGGACTGAGTGATATAACACTCAGCACTCTGAGATAGGCGGTGGGACTGAGTCATATAACACTCAGCACTCTGAGGTAGGCCGTGGGACTGAGTCATATAACACTCAGCACTCTGAGATAGGCGGTGGGACTGAGTGATATGACGCTCAGCACTCTGAGGTAGGCCGTGGGACTGAGTGATATAACACTCTGCACTCTGAGATAGGCGGTGGGACTGAGTGATATAACACTCAGCACTCTGAGGTAGGCCGTGGGACTGAGTGATATAACACTCAGCACTCTGAGATAGGCGGTGGGACTGAGTCATATAACACTCAGCACTCTGAGATAGGCCGTGGGACTGAGTCATATAACACTCAGCACTCTGAGGTAGGCCGTGGGACTGAGTGATATAACACTCAGCACTCTGAGATAGGCGGTGGGACTGAGTCATATAACACTCAGCACTCTGAGATAGGCGGTGGGACTGAGTCATATAACACTCAGCACTCTGAGGTAGGATGTGGGACTGAGTCATATAACACTCAGCACTCTGAGGTAGGCTGTGGGACTGAGTCATATAACACTCAGCACTCTGAGATAGGCGGTGGGACTGAGTCATATAACACTCTGCACTCTGAGGTATGATGTGGGACTGAGTGATATAACACTCAGCACTCTGAGGTAGGATGTGGGACTGAGTGATATAACACTCAGCACTCTGAGATAGGCCGTGGGACTGAGTGATATAACACTCTGCACTCTGAGGTATGATGTGGGACTGAGTGATATAACACTCAGCACTCTGAGGTAGGCCGTGGGACTGAGTGATATAACACTCAGCACTCTGAGGTAGGCCGTGGGACTGAGTCATATAACACTCAGCACTCTGAGATAGGCGGTGGGACTGAGTCATATAACACTCTGCACTCTGAGATAGGCGGTGGGACTGAGTCATATAACACTCAGCACTCTGAGATAGGCCGTGGGACTGAGTCATATAACACTCAGCACTCTGAGGTAGGCCGTGGGACTGAGTCATATAACACTCAGCACTCTGAGATAGGCGGTGGGACTGAGTCATATAACACTCAGCACTCTGAGGTATGATGTGGGACTGAGTCATATAACACTCAGCACTCTGAGGTAGGCGGTGGGACTGAGTCATATAACACTCTGCACTCTGAGGTATGATGTGGGACTGAGTCATATAACACTCAGCACTCTGAGATAGGCGGTGGGACTGAGTGATATAACACTCAGCACTCTGAGGTAGGCTGTAGGACTGAGTCATATAACACTCAGCACTCTGAGATAGGCGGTGGGACTGAGTCATATAACACTCAGCACTTTGAGGTAGGCCGTGGGACTGAGTCATATAACACTCAGCACTCTGAGATAGGCGGTGGGACTGAGTGATATAACACTCAGCACTCTGAGATAGGCGGTGGGACTGAGTCATATAACACTCAGCACTCTGAGGTAGGCCGTGGGACTGAGTCATATAACACTCTGCACTCTGAGATAGACGGTGGGACTGAGTGATATGACGCTCAGCACTCTGAGGTAGGCCGTGGGACTGAGTGATATAACACTCAGCACTCTGAGATAGGCGGTGGGACTGAGTCATATAACACTCAGCACTCTGAGATAGGCGGTGGGACTGAGTCATATAACACTCAGCACTCTGAGATAGGCGGTGGGACTGAGTGATATAACACTCTGCACTCTGAGATAGGCGGTGGGACTGAGTGATATGACGCTCAGCACTCTGAGGTAGGCCGTGGGACTGAGTCATATAACACTCTGCACTCTGAGATAGGCGGTGGGACTAAGTGATATGACACTCAGCACTCTGAGATAGGCGGTGGGACTGAGTCATATAACACTCTGCACTCTGAGATAGGCGGTGGGACTAAGTGATATGACGCTCAGTACTCTGAGATAGGCGGTGGGACTGAGTGATATGACACTCAGCACTCTGAGATAGGCGGTGGGACTGAGTCATATAACACTCTGCACTCTGAGATAGGCGGTGGGACTAAGTGATATGACGCTCAGTAATCTGAGGTAGGCTGTGGGACTGAGTGATATAACACTCAGCACTCTGAGATAGGCGGTGGGACTGAGTCATATAACACTCTGCACTCTGAGATAGGCGGTGGGACTAAGTGATATGACGCTCAGCACTCTGAGATAGGCGGTGGGACTGAGTGATATGACGCTCAGCACTCTGAGGTAGGCCGTGGGACTGAGTGATATAACACTCTGCACTCTGAGATAGGCGGTGGGACTAAGTGATATGACGCTCAGTACTCTGAGGTAGGCTGTGGGACTGAGTGATATAACACTCAGCACTGTCAGGTAGGTTGTAGGACTGAGTGATATCATACTCAGCACTTTGAGGTAGGCTGTGGGATGGAGTGATGTAAAACTTAAGCACTGTCAGGTAGATCGTAGGAATGAGTGATATCATACTCAGCACTCTGAGGTAGGCTGTGGGACGGAGTGATGTAAAACTAAGCACTGTCACGTAGGTTGTAGGCCTGAGTGGTATAACACTCAGCACTCTGAGGTAGGCTGTGGAACTGAGTGATATAACCCACAGCACTCTGTTTCTTCTTCTTACTACTATGGTTGTTATCGGGCGGTAAAAATGAGCAAAATCCACGTGTCTGTAATAATAATAATAATAATAATAATAATAATAATAATAATAATAATAATAATAATAATAATAATAATAATAATAATAATAATAATAATACAATAATAATAATAATAATAATAATAATAATAATAATAATAATAATAATAATACAATAATACTAATAATAATAATAATAATAATAATAATAATAATAATAATAATAATAATAATAATAATAATAATAATAATAATAATCCATGCCAGTTTCTCTACGCCTGAGGTGTAGAATAATTGGCTAGGATTATTATTACTTATTATTATGTGTTATTATTATTATTATTACTAACACTTTTATGGTCGAATACATAGATTTTGTTGCTGATTCAGTTTAAAGGGCATCATTAAAGATCTTTTGAGGCCAAAGCTGTAATTTCTATCGACCATAACACTGTTGAATACTGGCTTGCGGATGTTTCGGTATTATCTCTTCAACATTCTATATGAGAGTTGAGAGGCAATATTTTATCTGTATTGTGCTCCATTCAATTGGATGTTTACGTGCATATGAAGTTATACCTGGATAATCCAGGATTGCAGGAGTTGTTGTCGGGCGGCACGACTAAACCACATGGACGTGGGCGCTGTAATTATACAAGCCGAACTTCACTCACAGTCTCTTCATCAGCTTACAGCGATTAACAAAGGAGGATCTCGCAAATTAAAATGGCTTCACAAGTAATTGGACTTCCATAGACTTTGTGTCGGCCTGGATTACTCGTGTACTTAACTCATACCGGAGAGTAACTTGTATTTATTCTTAAAGAAACACTAACCTCATCTTCTGAATAAATTAAACGTGTTACGCGGCAGTTATTCACGTCAGCGCTCTCTGATCAAAGAATTCTGTAAATACACTGTTTAATATTGACTATTTTTTGCTTCATGTTGAACATTTAATTTCATTTAGTATCTCATTTCAATATTCGAACTAAAAATCCCGTCCGACTCGTTGGCTGAATGGTCAGCGTACTAGCCTTCGGTTCAAAGGGTCCCGGGTTCGATTCCCGGCCGGGTCGGGGATTTTAACCTTCATTGGTAAATTCCAATGGTCCAGGGGCTGGGTGTCTGTGCTGTCCCCAACATCCCTGCAACTCACACACCACACATAACACTATCCTCCACCACAATAACACGCAGTTACCTACACATGGCAGATGCCGCCCACCCTCATCGGAGGGTCTGCCTTGCAAGGGCTGCACTCGGCTAGAAATAGCCTCACGAAATTATTTATTTATTATTACTAAACGTCCCTTCTTTGATGTCATAGGAATTGTTTACTATGGAATCTACACTTTTGACTGATTTCAAAGTGATACAGTATTTTATACTAACGGCAAATAAATACTTGCGCTGAGCGTTCTGACAAAAAGAATATGTTTTCTGACAGGGGCGTAATGAGGCAGCGCACCGAAGATCAGAAATTCAGGGGCCCCGAATGGGGACCCACCAATAAATATTCGGTTCCTATTCAGAAAAGACTTTGAGGTTAATCTACTGTTGACTGAGTATAGCTCTTGACTTGTAGCTATATACTCAACTATACCTGTTGCCGTGGCAAAAGCTGAAAGACATTTAAAAAAAATTAAAAATGTTAAAACTGCCTTACTTTTATGATTCAAGAACGCGTAAGTGGTTTGTCTCTACTGCCGATATAACATGAAAGGGAACGACACATTAACGTTGATATCATTGCTAATGTGAAACCATGGAAGTTTTCTTTCTTGTTTTTATAATTTGCTTTAAGTCGCAGCGACACAGACAGGTTATTATGGCGACGATTTTATCAGAAAGGAATAGGCGCGAGAAGAAATGAGCCGTGACTTTAACTAAGGTACAACCCAAACATTTTTGTGGAGTGAAAATGGGAAAACACGGAAAGCTATCCCCAGGGGTGCCGGCACTCACTCGGTAAGTTTAATAAATATGAAAAATGTATTTTCCTGCTATCAAGAAAATTAGAATTTAAAGCTTTGATTCGATTTATCTTTGTTTTTGTTACTTTAAATTGTCTTTTTCAAATTGTTTTACGTTTACTACACAATACGTACTAGTAAAGTGGTTAAATAATGTTTTGTTTTGCTAGTTGCTTTACGTCGCACCTACACAGATAGGTCTTATGGAGACGATGGGAGAGGAAAGGCCTAGGAGTTGGAAGGAAGCGGCCGTGGCCTTAATTAAGATACAGCCCCAGCATTTGCCTGGTGTGAAAATGGGAAACCACAGAAAACTGGATACTGGCCGCATTTAAGCGACTGCAGCTATCGAGCTCGGTAAATCATGTTTAGCTATTTTAGTTTTATAAGAAGTTGAAGTAATTTTTCTATGTGAAACGAAGTTACTTTTACTTTTAAGAGCTTATTCTTATTTTAGTTTGGTAAGATGTTGAGTCCTAAAATAACATCAGTCGTGCTCCTCTTGATCTTACTGTAATGATATGTGAACCCCTAACTTTCCAGGTTCGCAAGCTTTCATATCACCGAGAAAGTACCCGTGCGAGTAGGGTCGAGCATCTATGAGCTTGCATTCGAAAAATAGTGGGTTCGAACCCCACTGTCGGCAGCCCTGAAGATGGTTTTCCGTGATTTCCCATTTTCACACCGGGCAAATGCTGGAGCTGTATCTTACTTAAGGTCACGGCTGCTTTCTTCTCACTCCTGGCCCTGTCCCACCCCATCGTCGCAATAAGACCTATCTATGTCGGTATAACGTAAAGAAAATTGCAAAAAAAGAAAGTAATCTTATATCGTGGTCCAATTGGATTGTAAACCCAAATTCATGCGTACGCATTGTCTTACCTATTATCTAGTACCCTGAGAGCACAAATTTGTTCATTCATTACTAAATTTATTACGAGCTCTACTTGCTCCTAAAATCTTTGATAAGATATAATTTATTATTATTATTGATACTTAATTCATTATCTCTGTTATGTTTTTGTTAAAGAATTCTGGCATTAATATGTCTCTTGAAATAGAGTGTTTTCTTCTTTCGTCCATTCCTAAAGGCCCTACCGTTTTTACCTCCTGTCTGCTTATTTTTGTTATTATTATTTATTGTTATTATTATACCGCATAACTTCAACTACTGAGTTACAGACGCTCTGAACTAAAGACTGCGTACCCATTTCAAAGTTCTGATGGTGCTACCATCAAGCAACGAAGTAGAACACTAATGCGGTGTCACTAACGCAGAGCCAGAATTTTGCCTAGTAAACACAGTATATAATGTGCCAGTAAATATTCTATCAGAGGTCTCTCGCATGTTACCGATTGACTGTTCCGGTATTTGACTCCACTATCTTGATCGTTGCACTCTTCCCAGTCCTAGGCGGTTGTGATTGTTGCTTTATGACGAAGTACAACCGGGCAGCCATCCTTTTTTTAGCACTATAATATTAATAATACTACTATTACCACTACTACTAACAACAACAACAACAACAACAACAACAACAACAACGAAGACAACGCCGGCGTGTTCCCTCCAGGGAAGCCTACTGCAAGTGTATGATAATGGGGTTCTACCGGGGATGAGAGCTAGTGCTGAAGACGACACAAAGACTCAGTTCCTGAGCTATATGAGATAACCGACCCCTTGAACCAAATGCCACGTATCGACAAAAGGAAGGGCGTGAGAACGAAATAATCTCTAGGTCTCGAAAAACATGATATCGGAAGTGTTGGAAGACAACAGGAAATGACCAAGGGATATCAGACAGTGAGAAGCCTCGTATAATGACAGACTCAGCCAGGGGATTCGTGGTTACTAACCAACGCTCCTAAGTTAGCCCCTTTAGTCGCCTTTCACTGGAAACTGTTCCCACTCATACCAGCCATTAAAGGCACCACAAGAACACAGACGAAGTGAAACGTTGACTCACGCTGCCTTACACGAGGGAGGAGAATCAGTAATAACACTAATAACACAAGTCACTTCGTACTTCCACACAATTTGCAAAGCTCTCATTGTAATGCGGGTCAGTATCTGGAGTTTCTTATTTCATCTGATGTATTGCAGTACGGTTGCTGATTTCGTCATCAAACATCAGCATTTCCTTTCTGATAGGCTCTGCTATAAATATGTCTATGCGAGTGTGTATAACTCTAAATATACCTTCCATAGACATATCTTCGAGGGCTTGGTGTATTATACTGAACTGCCCGAACTAAGTTAAATTGTTTTCACGCGCTGAGCTGCGAAGAGGAAATTTAGCAGTTCAATAACACAGTCCCTGGCGATTATACCACTCTTCTTGAATGCTTCCTATAAAAATGATGTAAATATTGATTTTACATTACATTTTCTCGATCTTTGAGGACTAGTTCTTGGCCTAAATCATTCTACGTCTTGGTTCTCCTCAGAGATGCTTCAGTCATGTTCAAGCCGTGAGATATCTTTCGAGTTGAGCAAGTTTTAATGGCAATCAGAAATCATGTTCAGCTGTCAGTTCACTTATTTTGTAGGTGTAATGATGGAGACGATCCAGTGAGCATTCAGATAAACTTTGTCCTGTTAGGATATAGTGTATGTCAAAGAAAACAGCCTTCGGAATTCACGTTCGGAGATTAACCAACTGAGCTACGGTGGCTTTATTTGACATGGACCGCATGTACTGGAAACAACCTCCGACTGACGAACCGTCATTAAAAACAAAGTCCAAAATTGAAGATGATGAGTATAATGAATGCGAAATATTCAGTTAGAATCACCAACAGTAGGAGACTAACGCACTATTTCTTCGGGTTACCAAAGGCACGCGAGCTCCCACTCCCACTGCCTACGGTACACATCTTACGTAGACTGTGTTGGAGTAGCTCATACTGTAGTCATGGATGATATTGGAATAGAAAAATATTCAGGCCATAATCTTTCCTTATTGCACCCATATCCCGAAGAGTACAGTCTGAATACTCCCCACAGATCACCAAATACCCTTCCCCTTGCGACTGAGTCTGTCATTGCACCACTTACTTGTCTTTAATATTTCCTATCAAACCTCATTTGGTCGATTTTTTAGTTAGAATACTTCTTTACGTGAGCCTCCGTGGCTCAGACAGCAGCGCGTCGGCCTCTCACCACTGGATACCGTGGTTCAAATCCCGGTCACTCCATGTCATATTTGTGCTGGACAAAGCGGCGGTGGGACAGGTTTTCTCCGGGTACTCCGGTTTTCCCTGTCATCTTTAATTCCAGCAACACTCTCCATTCTCATTTCATAGTATCTATCAGTCATTAATAAATCACTTTGGGAATCGCGACCCCATCGTATAAATAGCCTATATATGCTTCATTCATTATATCCCTGACCCGGTCAAAGACTGGAAAACAGGTTGTAGGTTGTCATTTTCACTTCTTTACGTGTATGCTCGTCCGCACGACGGTGACGCAATGAGGTTTGCATACATTTTCGGGGTACGCCCTATCAGTACCCCTGTAGTTTATGTCATCTTCCTACATAAGAGATCCATCAGGTAAATTGCATAAACAATCGTGATATAATCAAGTTACGGAGTCGATAGTTTACGTGTTATGTAAACCACTGATTCGTGACCCTCCATTTCGAAAAATATCAGTTTCTTTTGTTGGAACTGAAGCAATAAAAACAACATTCAAAATCACCCATTAACCTGGGTATCCAATGATTATGTGATTTATTACACATTTCCGGTTACTTCACCATGTACGCTGACACAGACGTTTGAAATTCTTTTACAAATCATGTGGAAGTGAGAGAGGCCACGTGCGTGAACCATCGTTCGCTCCCGGTCAAGTTATGAGTTAGGTCCATTCGCTTCCTGTGTCAGTCGTAACTCACAATGTGGCAATATGGCGGCCGTACAGAGGGAGGGGTGTAGCAAATGTTACTACTGCGAGCGAGGGCGGGCGGGCGGGAAGGGTTGAAGTGGGTGTGTAGTAGAACCTGCGCACAAGAGGTTGCGCGCCACACGCGGCAGCGCCCAGGGATTCGCTAAGAGACTTGTTTACTGGTGAGAGAAAGATTTCGGTTGTACATGAAGATAAAGAAGATCGATAGCATTGAGAGTGGCAAGAGTTCGAACACCTTAGCAGCTACATTCATGAGAATGCGCCGAAATGGAATCCTTCTAACCAATATACCGCGATATACGTTAATCTACTTACTATAAAAAATCATTCATTCGATTGTCACTAGCAATGAATTCTCTTGAAACTGAAGAACCGGTCTTCCTGTGACATTTACGCTATCTGATCGATTCCTTTAGAACTTATATACAGTTGAGGATATATTATCTATTGACGCGTGTGTCTAAACCTTGTCCCGTTTCTCTAAGAGGTCGGGTGTAAAGTGAGATGAATCTTTGTAGCGGGATTTCACGACCGGATGCCCTTCCTGACGTCAGCCTCATCAGAGGAGTGAATGAGATGAAATGAATGATGTGATATATGATAGGAAGGGAGAGGGTAAAAACCGGTGGAGACACATAGCCTACTCTTATCAAACAACACCAAGGGGTCTGCTCAAGTCTTGACGTTACCATCCGACGGCGTTATATGTCCTCACTCCATATGAACACTGCGGATAAATTTGGAATTGCGTCCAGGCGTTTGGCGCGCAATCCAGCGACTAGAAACTGCATACCAACACCTCTCCTACCCTGCCACCCAAAATTCCGATGGTGGACTTTTCCATCAAAGGGTCTCGAACCAGCTAACCACGGTGTCAACGGCTTAACGATCACGACAACCAGGCGTGCTGGACTTCGTATTCCTAAATGGGCTTTTTTTTAAAATGCTGTTTGTTTAGGGCGTCGACCCAAGTGGATATTTTCCCCTCCTGGCACCATATTGTATGAACCTGCGTGTAATTGGAATGGCAGTAGTGTGGAATGTTGTGTGTGAGGAAAGGAAGATTAAGGATGTCACAAACGTCACAAACATCCAGCCCCCAGACCAGGGATATTAATCATTACAATTAGAAACCCCTGACCCGGCCTGGAATCGAACCCTGGGCCGCCGGGTGACAGGCGGGCGCTTGCCCTCTACACCGCGGGCCGGACCCTAAATTGGCTTATTTGAGATCTATATATTCTAGCTGTTGTACCCGGCGTTGCCCGGATAGTTTCTGAATGTTTACCTTTACGATTTGTATTACCGGTTAGTTATGTGTGAAGTGAATTTTTATAGAATTCCTTTTTGACTTGCAGATTGATATGTTACGATCTTTATGTAGTTTTAAAATTATTTAGATGTGTTTGATTTCAAGTTTTAGATTATTTAATTTTCGAGTAAAACTTTGTCCTTATGGAAGCTTGAGCCGTATGCACACTTAACGGAATAATGGCAGAGGAGTGTTCACGGCTGTCTGCAGCCTGGTCATTCGAGCACTGGAACTTTGGAATGTTAGATTGACAGCGCAGTACTGTTCGTTAAAAGTGAGTAAATGTGCGGTTTTTCATTTGATCGAGTATTTTATACGATAACATTGCTTTTAATTAAGCTCTGAATTATAAACCAGACACCTGGCTGTAGGTAGCTATATCTTTATGGCGATGCAACCAACCTAAGCAATGGATGTCCTTTTTAAAGTTAGTGAAAACCAAAATCTTCTCTGTCTTTTAGGTTTGAAAATGCAGAGGTTTCAAAAGAAGCAGGTGCAAAATTTTACCTATAACTTGGTTAACTTCAAAATTTGTTTTCTGGAAAGAGGTTCTTAAATCATGCACTAATTTAATCAGAGAATTATAAACTTCCTTGTGGGATGAAAATAAAAATGTGCTGTAATTTTCAGTCCGGTATTTAAGGTTTCAGTTTCCTTTCAAGGTCTAATAGAAGTACAATTAACAAAGTGGAAACACTTGGCTAGGCTGCAGTGTTATGGACTAGTTTGATCTGTGGTGAACTGTTTTCAAGCGTGCAGCTTACGTGAGAACAGAAACGAGCAATAGGTTCTGCTCTCATCATGATGTATGACTTATTGACTATCAAAACAAACAAATCCTACTGTGGAACAGCTACGAAGGGCCCTAGCCTACCAAGCGACCACTGCTCAGCCCGAAGGCCTGCAGATTACGAGGTATCGTGTGAACGTCACGATGAATCTTCTCGGCTGTTATTCCTCGCTTTCTAGAACGAGGCTGCCATCTCACCGTCAGATAACTCCTCAAGTTTAAAGATGCAGGCTGAGTGTACCTCAAACCAGCCCTCAGATCTAATTAAAAATCATGTCCTGGCCGGGAATCGAATCCGGGGTCTTTGCGTAACAAGTAGGCACTCTACCCCTACACTGCGAGACTGGCTACTTATTTTCTAACCTAACTTAACCCCAGGGAATTGGCCTACCAGACTACCGCTGTTTAGCCCGAAGGCCTGCAGATTACGAGGTGCTGTGTGGTCAACACGACGAATCCTCTCGGCCGTTATTGTTGGCTTTCTAGTTCGGACTTATTTACCACAGTCGTTAATTCTTTTTAATTGTAGTAGAATTTAGTTCAGAGAAAGATGGGCTCAATTCCTGGTTAATCTGGTTAATTCCTGTAGCTCGAGGGCTGGGATTTTCTGTCCTTCACTTACACACAACACGTCGCTCTAAAAACCGCGACAGAAAGACGCAATAGTGCACTCTGAATTATCTTCAGAATGAAAAGAGCACGGAACCATGATAACATCAGGAAGGGAATACAGATGTAGAACAGGGCCAAATCCACATGTGTTTCCCAGTTCGCAGCCGGGAGTAGGAAAAGTGTTAGAAGGAGAAGACGAGCCCCTTACTCCGGGCATGAGCGTGTATTGCGGTACAGTATACAAGCTGCAGTTGTTTTGCGGGTCAGCATACCGATCGTCGTTCTGTGGGCACGAACAACGGAAATGCATACTGACTATCGTACTTCTGAAATGTGATTGCGACAGACATCAGTACATCACTTATTTTGTAGTATACTATACTAGACGTTATGTTTTCGTTGTAAAAGGCTCTACCGTCGCATTGTCTGCCTTTAATGCTATATAGTATTCCAGGTTTTGAACTGTATTCGTCTATTGTGGAAAAGTATCCCATGTTTTGAGCTATATACTTACTTTAAGGAACAGTAGTCTGGATTGTGTTGCTGGACAGTTTACCGGCTTGTACTGAGCTGCGTGCAGTAGCGGTACTCTGAATTATCTTCAGAATGAAAAGAGCACGGAACTCCAACGTTAAGGAAGATAACATTGCAGCTTCAATTTAGAGAAACCTTTAATTTTCAGTGCTATGGAAACGGACGAGGAACTTTAATATTTGTCCTTGAGACAACCAATGGTAAAGCCGTTTTGATTAATACTTCGTATACCGGGCGAGTTGGCCGTGCGGTTAGGGGCGCACAGCTGTGAGCTCGCATCCGGGAGATAGTGGGTTCGAACCCCACTATGGTTTTCGTGGTTTCCCATTTTCACACCAGGAAAATGCTGGGGCTGTACCTTAATTAAGGCCACGACCTCTTCCTTCCTGTTCCTAGGTCTTTCCTGTCCCATCGTCGCCATAAGACCTACCTTTGTCGGTGCGACGTAAAGCAAATAGCAAAAAAAAAAAAAAAAAAAAAAAACTTCGTATGACGCCATATGATATTTGTATCACGAATAGATAGGCGAGTCTTTACTTTATAGTGCAGACCAAAGGCAGGTATTGATCCAGTGGTAAATATTCGACGTATGTATGAATACACGAGAGGAGCAGGCGCAATGATTGTTTCTCGTAAGAATTACTACCCACTACTACTACTACTACTACTACTACTACTACTACTACTAGTAGTATTAATGATCTGTTATCTTTAGTATCTGACAAGGGAAGTGCGTGTGCCGGGGAATCGCGGATCTTACGTACATATTGCACGCACGTTAAATGAGCCAAGAATAACACAACGGCCAAAACATTTCTTTCAGAAATTAACTCATGCGACCTACAGAAAGCGTTTGAATAGGCGCGCTTGGCTACGCAGGACTTGGTTCACTCGTCGATGGACCGCGCCAATGATCTTCTTTTCAATTCCGTTAGTAATTGCGTAGCACGTCGTGAAAATTATGTAGCGGTATTAAGAGAATTTAATTCCTGCACTGAATGTGGGTCAATAAAGGCAAGAGAATAAGAAAATAAAGGTTAATCGGTATAACAAGAGACGTTACACACGAAAGCAAGTTACTCTTTTTAATTCTGCAACAATAATGCTCGTGGTAGAAATGTTGAAAACACAAAGCAGTCCTTCACCAACCACACCTAACGAAGTGATGGTGAGGGCTCAATATCACACGTTCCATATATTTCTTTCAACGCAAAACTGACTTTGCCGATGTTGGTTACTATTATACAAACAACCACTTCTGTCATACAACGACTATGTCAGCGTGGCCTCAAATCAGCTGTTGGACAAAGCGAGTAAGGTCGAATCTCGGTCTAATTAGAAGATGGCTGTACTTCCTCTTTACCACCATCACCATTTAAAACTACTTTCTGAAATACCTAAATCTTAATGTGTTAATCCTGGTAAGTTTCATCGTAAGCGAGTTCCCTTATTAGAGTCATAAAGGCTTCTCCAGGCTCCTTCATGGCCTGTACAGAAATAGGTTTCCTGTTACGTTGATAATATACATTTAGGTCCAGCATTGAAAATGCTACCTCACAGAATGGATGAAACAAAATATAGCTTCTACCAAAGAGTAAGACTCATTTATGTCTCAAAGAGTGCAGAGACTTCTGAGTCAATTAAACAGATATTTCTGCACAATAGCACCTTTTAGCCCAATGAGGAAAGCAATGGCAAAAATTATTTTACTCCTCGTTACGCCTCATTATTGGGCCACCATCAGTTTTTGATTTCCCCTTTGGTGGCGCTGTTTGAGGGCTGAATACATATATGGTAGAGAAAAGAGGAATTGGAATCCCCATGTTCCTTCACGTCTGGAATCGTTGTAGGTAGAACTTTGATATTCTTACAGCTGCTTTTGGCTTCTTTATGTGGTCGTCACCATTGGCACTTGAGTCTCAGAAGTTCCTGCTTCTCCAGCATTCTGATGTCCTGGCGCACACATTCCTCGCACTTCAGCTTCTGCATCGATCACGTGATGCACTTCATAACCATATTACCACTGGCACGTAGTACATGTCCAGCCCTCTTGAGCTTTGTCTGTTGTATCTTATTCTCCATACCCCATTTTCTCCTATTGGCCCAAAATTCTATATCAAATGTCTTCTCTCGAAGATACCAAGGTGTCGTTTATCATATTTTGACAGAAGCATATGTAAGTTTGTCTAATTCAGGAAGTACTAAGTAACCTTGTTTCAGTACCTTCTTTTCAATTGTTCTAAATTTTGAAATATAATCAGCTTATTAGTTTGTAATATTACGTTGACAAATTTCGGATTGGCCATGTTCGTAAATGCATGCACGTTAGTGGGTGTTGCCACTAAGTGACTAAGTGTATTGGAAATTTGATATGCCACTGATCATCCATATTTCTTATATACTTTACTAATTTTAAGTGGAATTTTTGAAAATAAGGCGAACAGTGACAGTTCATATTTCATTTGATAAACAAATATTGGAATAAGTATCAGGAAGGGTGGACTTGACTTTTCCAAAATTATAAGCCGAAATCGTGTTGAAATCAGTTCAAAACCACTTCACCAGAACAACTCGAAATTAACATTTTATGCATTAAACATATATGACGTTCAGAACTATCGATTGCGATCGCAACAAGCATCGTACATTCACTAACTCAGGAGTCATACTCAATGAAAATTTTCAACTTGTCCAGCGCGATGCATCACAATTCCCACCGGGTGATGACTACAGTGTGGTATAATTTGATTTTCAATGTGAAAGACAATTTTGAGCTGTAACGCGAAACTCTAGCCCCTGATTTTGTTACCATCGGGAAGTCACTAATGCCCCAAATATTGGAGCACATTTAAAGACAGCATTTAAAAATATGTACGGAGCAAAGCAATTCCGATACCCTGGTGACTGTCAACATCTC